>NC_044910.1:14097726-14400226 GCF_001633185.2 Quercus lobata
TAGGTTGTAAGAAGTATTGAGTTTTAAGTAAAAAGCTAACATGACAATTTCTTAATAGATGGTGTAAAACATGGGTTTCACCCCATCATTATCAAATTCAGACTCTAAAAGAAAACTCACAATTGTTTTAAAAATAACAATCAATTAATTTCAGCACTTTTCATGTTATAATTCTTTTTTTTTTTTTTAACCCTAACAAACTAACATGAACTTTATACTAACTAGTAAAAGCTTTAAAAAAAAAAAAATCTATAAATGCTTAAACTAGTATGACATTAAATTAAAACTTTATAAAAGTTATCTCATAACTAAATTTATAGTGTTTAAGACATCGTAAAGAAAATACTTTTACTCTTTTAGCTAACTTTAAATCATGATAAAAAAAATAATAGTACTCTTAAGAAAGAGGCATACTAGGATGAATTTAGATAATTTTCAAGCTCAAAAAAAGTTCAAAACTTTATTAAGACACCAATGATTTGGCATTAAAAATTATCTATCCATCCACTATGGGTGCTTAATTTTGTTTTTATTTTTATATATAGCTTGATAAATGCCAACTTGCTTGTTTATTTTTTATTCATAATTTAAAATTTCTAAAATGACCATCAGTATATTAATTAATAATTTTTAGTTATGAATATAACACTTAAACAAAAACATAATAAAAATAAACATAAACATGAAAATAATAGTTTCTATTTTATTTTATTTACAAACATATGTTGTACTTTATTGAAATAGAAGCATAGAAAAATATGAAAATTTCAATGTGAATATTTGAATTGTTTAGGCTATTCATACCCCTTCTCTTTGTTTTTGACATACAAATATTGTTCTCACTATTTATGCAAGAGAAACTTAAGCTTAAAAGTTTAATAGTTCTAAACAAGTTTTGATATCTAATAATCCAACCTTGTTTTTTATATTAGATGGGTTACAAGCTCATATCATGTGTTCATGTGTAGCTCGTAAATTAGTGGACTACTTTTGAGTAATATTGAGAATCACAATTATGGGATCATTTATAAGTATTTTTATAATATCGTATGCAAAAAGAAAAACAATATTCATTTCAATATTATTAAAGATTGTAAGTTTAGGGTTGTTCGCTTTGATATCTCCTTAGTATTCATCTATTTCTTCCACATGCATCTTAAAGATTCCTATAAATATACAGTGGAAGTATTTCCAGAAATGAGGAGTGTGAAGAAAATAAAATTAATTAACAAGCACAGATGATTAAAGCATCAGTACAGCTTCTTGTAAGTATAGTAGAAGACACGCTGCAATAAGTGCGGAGTGCCTTGGTTTCAACAATTGCTTTTCAATAAGGATTTAATTTTTGAAAAGTTATGTGATACAACTGTTGCAGCTGCAAACAGAAAGACTTGCAAAGCCCCACCCAAAGCCGCTAGGTAAACCCTTCATGCTTTAGGTGTAGATATGCTTTGACTCACAACCAAGTGGATGAAAAGATGGCCGATGAAATTAAATAAGGCTGATAGTCCTATGACCAGCCATGCTGGAAAAACGCCAAAGAGTGGCCCAGAAAGGAACCCCATTGCAGCACCTAAATTTTTGAATGAAGCAATTGTGGTAAGGGAGGACTGGGACAAATTGAGAATTGTTTTGACCTTGTTTGAATACAAGGGAAACTGAAACACCTATTGTTAAAAGAATAAGGTATGCATCTATAAGCTAAAACCACCTTTGTCGAGCATTAAGAATTAGAGGAAACATTTTGCGTTTTTTTGTTTGGAATAGGTTGCTAGGTCTATGTAGGCTTGAAAGCTAAGTATAACACCCCCCACCCCCATTATATGACTATTTGGTTGGGTCTCCTAAGAACAGTCTGGATTGGCTTGCAACCAATAAAATTTAACAAACAACTAAAAAACCAAAGAACAAAAAAACAGATTTTCCATCCTAATAACCCCCCCCCCCCCCCCCCCATTATCTGACTACTTGGTTAGGTCTCCTCTAGTCAATTAAATTTAACAGACATAACAAACTATCAACCAAGAACAAAAATGGTTTGCTTTATTTTTGTGTTAATTTTTTGAACCATATGAACATAACTACTGGAAGAAAGGTAAGTGCAGAAATCTAAACAGAATACTAACCGAATATTGTAGAATCTTGGCCTCGCCTTAGACAAATTGCAATGACTTGGGGATTGGTTTTGGATTGGAATTGGTTTTGAGTTTACGGGAAGAGAGAGAGAGAGAGAGAGAGAGCTCTGTAACCGAATTACAAGGAGAAAGAAAGAGATAGTGCAAAAGAAGAAGATGAAGATTACAAGGAAAATAAGAGAAATGTGTGAATGAGAATAAGATATGTACACAACATTTTCACAAATAATCATAAGTGGTAAGTGTTATTATCATTGGGTATAATGTTATATAGTAATCTTAAAAAAATTATTACATTTCATAATTTAATTTAATTTGAGTAAAATAATTATAATTTATCTATTTTTCTTTGTATGTTTATTGTCATGCCTTGCATGTAATGAAGGATATCAAACAACTAATAAATGCCAACTTATTTGTTTATTTTTTTATACATATAAAAGAACGAAAAGGGAAACGAATATATTATTATTATTATTATTATTATTGTAAGGACTAGAATTGAGTTCCTAGCCCAAGGTATGAATAGACTTAGGCGCAAAAAGCCCAAAACAATGAATTTGTAGAGAATGAGTTAGAAAACTAGGCTTTAGCTAACCAAACAACAAGTTAGGTAGGCTTGATGATAGAAGAGTGAAAATATACAAGTTTAAATTGAAGAAAAAAACATCATCGGCAAAGTCCGAGGAGACTGATTCTTATATAATGTTGTTATGTAAGGTTACAAGTCTGGTTCTAGATTGCTACGGTATTTCTTTCTTGATTTTCCCGATCCCCTCCTCTATAGAGGGTCTCTTATATTATATAGTTCCCTTTCGATGATCTTGGCCCTCCATTTGTTGATCATCCTGGCCACTATTTGAGTGTTTGTCACATTAGACACCCTTACTGGCCCTCTGTGAGTTGGGATAGCCAATGTAGCATTGTTCAGGAGTTTTCTCCACATAAATGCAGTCAGAAAGTTAACTGCAGAGCATTCAATGTGGTGGCAGCAGTTTTCTCTTAGATACTTCTGGGCCCCCATCCTTCTTGTGTGTTTGTAATGCACGTTCCTACCAGTAGATCTTGCTGGAAGGCCACTCTGATCGACAGGATATACCTTTGATCTGTGCTTTGTTCATCCAAGGATATACTCCTCCTTGGATCACCTTCCACAGCCTTTTTGTTTGCATCTTACTTATGAGATTCTGAGCTTGACACCCTCACTACTGTTTACTCACCCTCAGACCAACCAACGTCCTCGGCCAAGGCCCAAGGCCCAATATACAAATTTCTTGGCATCCACGTCCCTGATATTTGCCAAAGGCTCAGCTTCAACCCACTTTGTGAAGTAATCCGTGCCGACCAACAAGTATCTCTTATTTCCCGCCGTCTTGGGGAAAGGGCCTATAATGTCCAAGCCCTATTGAGCGAATGGCCAAGGGCTGAACAGAGAATTAAGGACTCCCCTTGGTTGGTGGATGTTTGGTGCGAATCTTTGACACTGGTTGCACTTCCTCACATATTCCTGTGCTTCTTTTTGCATGTTTGGCCACCAATAGCCTTAAGTGATGGTTCTGTGTGACAACGATCTGCCCCCAGTGTGGCTTCCACAAATCCCATCATGTAACTCCTTAAGGAGTAATTCTGCTGCCTTAGGGTGCATGCATAGCAGGTACGACCCAGAAAAGGAGTGTTTATATAGTTTTTGGTCCTCGGACAGCCAGAACTGAGGAGCCTTTCTTTGTACCTTGTCAGCTTCTAATTTATTCTCGGGCAAAACATCTTCCTTTAGGAATAGTACAATAGAGTCCATCTAGCTAGGACCCACCCTTATTTGATGAACATGAACCATAGTTGCTCTTACTTCTGCGGGTTTACATAAGTCCTCCACAAGAATTACTCGAGGTAAATTTTGTGTCGAGGAGGTTGCCAATGTGGCAAGAGAGTCTGCATGTACAATTCTATTTCTAGGAACTTGTGACAAATTAAAAGACTTGAACCCAGACTGTAAATGTCTAACCTAGCTCAAGTATTCCTGCATCCTGGGATCTTTAGCTTCCAACTCCCCTTAAATTTGGCCTACAACCAACCTCCAATCAGAGAACACCTCTACTTTTTTTCCACCAATTTCTGAACCATGGTCATCCCTACCAGCAGAGTTTCATATTCAGTTTCATATTCAGCATTCTGTGGTTTGCTGCAATCATCGACGTAGACCTTTTAGGTTAGAGGTTCTTGTACGGAAATTATACCAACCGATTTTCCAACAATGTTTTGTTCTTCTACTTTCTCTTTTATTGTGGTCTCAGCAAACTCAACCATCAGGTCGGCGAGGACCTGACCCTTGACGAAGGTGTGAGGCATGTACTTGACGGCAAAAGCCCCTAGAATCGTACTCCACTTTGCAATTCTCCCTGTGTAATCTGCACTTTGAAGTAGAGATTTGAGTGGGAGTTAGGTTAAGATGAGAATCGTGTGAGACTAGAAGTAATGGAGGAGTTTATGCGTAGCATGCACCACTGCTAAAATGGCCTTCTCCAGTGATAAATAACGGACCTCAGCCTCATGTAGTGACTTGCTCACATAATAAACTGGCATTTGTATGCCATTGTTAACCCATATTAACACCAAACTCACTGCGTGGGAGGCCATTGCAATGTAGGCAAACAAAACCTCATCCACTTCGGGCCTGGACATGATAGGCGGTCGAGACAGATATCCTTTCAACTACTGAAAGGCCAAGGCACACTCTTTGGTCCATTCAAATCCCTTTCATTTGTTCAATAATTGAAAGAAAGGCCTACATTTGTCTGCTGACCGAGAGATGAATCAGTTTAGAGCAACGATCATCCCCGTAAGCCTCTGGACCTCTTTAGGATTCCGAGGTGGTTACAGATTGTTAATTGCCTTAATTTGGTCAAGGTTGACTTCAATTCCACGGTGTGTGACCATGTAGCCCAAGAACTTCCTTGATCTGACACCAAAAGAACACTTGGAAGCATTAAGCTATAGCTTGTGTCTCCTCAAGATATCACAAATATTTACGAGGTCATTAACATGCTCGGACTCTACCTTGCTCTTTACCACCATATCATCAATATAAATCTCGACGTTTTTCCCTAACTATGGCTCAAACATCCTGGTCATCATCCTCTGGTAGGTAGTGTCGGCATTCTTCAAACCAAATGGCATTACTTTGTAATGGTAGTTCCCAATGGGGGTGACAAATGTTGTTCTCTCTTGATCATCCAAGGCCAAAAGTATCTGGTGATAGCCTTGAAAAAATTCTAAAAAGCTCATCCGAGGATGACCTGCACTGGCATCTATCAGCTAGTCGATCTGAGGCATGGGGAAAGGGTCTTTTGGGCATGCTTTGTTCAAATTCGTGAAGTCTACACATACCCGCCACTTTCCATTTTTCTTCTTCACAACCACAATGTTGGCCAACCATTCAAGGTAGAACACTTCTTTGATAGCTCCAGCCCGCTTAAGTTTCATCACCTCGTTTTTTACAGCGTCAGAATGATCCTTGGATGAGCGTCGAGGTGGTTGCCTTTTGGGGATGATAGATGGGTTAACGTTCAAATGATGACAGATGAAGTTTGAATCCACCCCTGGAGCTTCGTAAGCATTCCAAGTGATTATGTCAATGTTTTCCTTGAGGAATTCCACCAACTCCTTTTTCTCTTGAGGTGGTAGCTGAGTTCTGACTTGAAAAAACTTCTCTGGATCACCACTTACAGTAAATCTCTCTAAGTCTTCACATTTGGCATCCTCGGCTAGCCCCTTCACGGGTAATATCGGAGGCTTTGACTGCTATAAGCCATCCTTAACAGAGGCCGAGGACTCCGCTACTGGCTGATGCAAAATTGCAGACACAAGGCATTGCCTAGCCATGGATTAATCCCCTACTAGCTTTTCAATCTAGTCTCTTGATGAATACTTCACCTTCTGATGCAGAGTTGAAGAAACAGCTCCTAGGGTATGGAGCCATGGTCTGGCCACAATAACTATGTAGGGGGAGTATGCGTCTACCACAATGAAGTCTACTTCCACCACCTCTGAGCCAGCCTGAACGAGCATCCTAATCTGCCCCTTTGGAATAACGACTTTCCCATCAAAACTTACCAAATGTGAGTCATAAATTGTTAGATCTTTAGGTTTTAAGTTCAGTCCCTTGTACAGGTCAGGGTACATAACTTCTACACAACTGTCCTGGTCTACCATTACTCTTTTCTTTTCACATCATACCCCCTATTCTGAGGGTAACTACCAAAGCGTCGTCATGTGGTTGGATGGTTCCAATCTTGTCTTTGTTCGAGAAACACAACGGTGGTCGGACTTCCATCCTGGCTCTCTTCAGCTAAAAGTAAGAGTTATTGGCCGGTAGCCTAGCTACAGACATTACTCTGGAAGGGTGAGAGCCAATTCTCCTAAGCGCAATGAAAATGACATTGATGGTACCTAACGGGGGCCTTGAAGGAGTATTCCCTCGAGCCCCTAATCTTGATTGGTCCCCTGGTCCGTTGGGCCGGTAAAGAAATTGTTGCAACTTCCCTTCCTTGACCAGTTGCTCCAAATGGTTCCACAGTGTTCTGCAGTCCTTGGTGATATGTCCCCTCTGTTGGTGGTATTGGAAGTGAAGGTTTTGGTTGCACCTCAAAGGGTCTTCACTCATTCTGTTCGGCCATTTAAATTACGGCTCATTTTTTATCTTCTCCAAAACCTGATGCACCGATTCTCTAAACATAGCGTTAACCGCCTAAGGAGCTGTAGGCCTAGACTACCCAGCAAAATCCCTCCGGGGTCTGTTATTGTCGTAACGGTCCAACCTGAAATCTCTTATCTCCTGAGGGATAACCTTGTCCTTTCCCTTGCCTTGCTGTTGGTCCTCTTCAACCCTTTTATACTTATCAATCCGATTTATGAGCTGGCGGATCCTGCTAACAGGTTTTCCAGTCAAAGACTTTCTTAAGCCGTGCTCGGCAGGTAGGCCGAGCTTGAAAGTGCTGATGGCTACATCATCAAAATCACCATCTATCTTGTTGAACATCTCCTAATATCTTTCCGAATATGTTTTTAGGGTTTCTCCTTCTCTCATGGACAGGGATAACAAGGAAGCTAAAGGCCGGGGAACCCTGCTGCACGTAATGAAACGAGATCCAAACGCCTGAGTGAGTTCCTTAAACGAATCAATGGAACCTACCCTCAGACCATCAAAGCACCTCATCGCTACAAGCCCCAAGCTGGATGGGAATACCTTGCACAATAAGGCCTCGTTCTTGAAATGTACAGCTATCCTTTGATTTAAATGACTAACATGCTCCACAGGGTCTGTTCTGCCGTTCGACATGGTGAATGTGGGTTAAGTGAACCGCTAAGGAAGTCTCTCTCCCTTAATCCAGCGTGTGAAAGGTGACTTGGAAATTTGGTTGAGTGCTTTACTCATAGCATTATTTCCCATGCCTCCCGAAGATGAATTTCTGTTTTTGCGTTCATGGCGGTAGTCTTTATCATATGAGAAAGACTCGCTAGGGGGAGTCCTTGACCTCTGTTTATAGCTAACGTCCTTCTCATCATTGGAAGAGTAATAAGAGTTGGAAACAGCTCACCTTCTACGTTCGTGCGTAAGCTTCTCTTCAAATGATCAATTTCCAACCGCATGTTTCTGACATTCTCCTTATGAGAGACGTGGCTTTTACCCCGAGATTGGCTCTTACCGGTATGGGCAGTATGTACACTTCCCTCTTGATCCCTTCTTCGTTCAAGATCACGGAAGTGATCTTGACCTTGAGACCCCCTAGACTTTGCCATGTGTGGACCTGAACCTACCATCATTTTAAGTTGGCTTTACTATAACACCAATAGTTCCCCACAGACGACACTAATTGTAAGGATTAGAATTGAGTTCCTAGCCCAAGGTATGAATGGACTTAGGCCCAAAAAACCCAAAACAATGAATTTGTAGAGAATGGATTACAAAACTGGGCTTGATAATAGAAGAGTGAAAATATACAAGTTTAAACTGAAGAAAAAAATGTCCTCGGCAAAGTCCGAGGAGACTGATTCTTATATAATGTTCTTAAGTAAGGTTACAAGTTTGGTTCTAGATTACTACAGTATTTCTTTCTTGATTTTCCCGATCCCCTCCTCTATAGAGGGTCACTTACATTATATAGTTCCCTTTCGATGATCTTGGCCCTCCATTTGTGGATCATCCAGGCCACCATTTGAGTGCTTGTCGCATCGGACACCTTTACTGGCCCTTTTGAGTTGGGGTAACCAATACAGCACTGTTCAGGGGTCTTCTCCACATAAATGCGGCCAGAAAGTTAGCTATAGAGCATTCAATGTGGTGGCAGCAACTTTCTCTTAGATACTTTTGGGCCTCCATTCCTCTTGTGCGTTTGTAATGCACGTTCTTACCAGTAGATCTTGTTGGAAGGCCACTCTGATCGAAAGGATATACCTTTGATCTGTGCTCTGTTCATCCGAGGATATACTCCTCCTCTTTCCTCCTCGGATTGCCTTCCAAAGCCTTTTTGTTTGCATCTTACTTATGGGATTCTGAGCTTGACACCATCACTACTGCTTACTCACCCTCGGACCAACCAACGTCCTCGGCTAAGGCCCAAGACCCAATATACAAATTCGGGCCCTTATCTCTACAATTATTATTACTATTATTATTATTATTATTATTATTATTATTATTATTATGTGAATATAAAAATCAAACAAAAATATCATAAAAATAAACATAAACATGAAAATAAATATTTATCTTTTATTTGAACCCATAAACATATAAACATATGTTATTCTTTATTCAAATAGAAGCATACAAAATTAAGGAAATTTCAGTGTCAACAATTGAATTTTTAGGCTATTCATGCCCTTTTCTTCTTTGATTTAAACCTACAAATAAATTCCAGACTATTTATGGAAGAGGAGCTTAAGCTCAAAGTTTTTAAGCTCTAGACTAGTTTCAATATCTAAAGATAATCTAACTTTGTTTTTGTGTGACATTTATCTTATTAGTAGTTTAATTGATTATGCTTTCTAAGTAATTATAATAGTCAAAGCTTGTTTTGTAGGGCTCCATTTTCAAATAAAAGCTCTCAGAAGTAATTTTTGACATTCACTTACTCTAGGGTGAACTGTCAATTTATCCCTATAGTAGTTTTTTTTTTAACTTTTAATTTTAGTTATTAATATTAACATTTCTGTGAAATTAGTCTTTGTATCCAGTACCACTTATAAAATTGTTGTTAAATCAAATAAAACGATGTTGTATTGCATATGAAAATTGTGTTAGTTTTATAAATGGCAATAAATGGGTGTTGTATAATTCACCCAGACTTAAAGGGTGCAGAAAAATTTAGGCTAGACAAATAATAATACCTCTAACTAATAATAATAATAATAATAATAATAATACCTCAAGAGGTACTAGGGATGGCAATTCTCCCCTACCCCGCTTGACCCGCCCTTCTCCACTTTGCCCCACACGGGTTTTCCCCGACCTCAAGAGGTACTAGGGATGACAATTCTCCCCTGCCCCGCTTGACCCGCCCCTCCCCACTTTGCCCCACACGGGTTTTCCCCACCCCACAAAGGTGGTGGGGCGGGAATAGTGCAAGACCTTGGTGAGGCGGGAATAGGGAAAAATTTTAGCCCTGCACCACGGGGCTGGGTGGGGATGGGTTTAGACTTTTTAGACCCAACTTGCCCCACTCCGCCCATCCCCACTCTGCCTCGTATTGATAAGGGTTAAATTGTAAATTTTTCATACCCTAAAATCCTTTTTTTCTCTAGTAAGGTTGGAAATAAAGTACCAATTTTAACCATTTCTTTTGTCTTTATTATAATAAAATTTATATACTATTGAATCATTGATTTTTTATTATGCGATTTTGGTTTTTATTGTGATATTGTCTTGTTAAACACTTTAATAATATTATTTAATTTTTGCTAAAAATTAGTTTGATTTGATGGGATAAATTTATTTGTAATTTCAAGTTATTTTTATTAAAGAAATAGGTTTTATTAAAAACAACTGTAATAATTGTGAGCAAATTAGTAAGAAGTAAAGTGTTATGCAGTGGGGCGGGGCCCCAAAGAGCAGAGATGGGGCAAGAAAATTTTCCCCATCATGCGGGGCAGGGTAAGGCGAAGATGGGGTAAGACAAAACCATGTAAGGTGGGCATGAAGATCCCATCCTTCGAACCCACCCCGCCCAATTGCCATCCCTAAGAGGTACTAATAAGTATTACAATTGTCATTTATATATGGTATGTATTTGGATGAGTAAAACCAATTCCACACCTTCATTGTTCTAATTTCTTACCCTTGACTACTTTTAGGAATTTAATTTTAATTATAAGAGGCAGTTTTTGCTCTTTGAACTAGAGCTGTTCAAAAATTTGAAGTAGAACATAAATTGCAGACCTTAACTACGATAAAAGGAGTGAATTTTCTGGAAATTGCATAGGTGACATCAACTTGCTGCCATTAAGATTGCATCTTGATACATTTTTCGTATTGGTGATTTGATGATTTCTAAACATCATTAGAATATTAGATTACATTTCGTCAATATATATATATATTAGATTACAAACTTTTGAATTATTTTAGAGGGGTCCATTAGGCCCATGGTGATGGACCAGTGTTCCGTCCTCTGTGGTCCTTGAAGGCTTTAGGTCATGAGCTATCCAGTTAAGTACATCATGATAAGAAAAGGATTAAAAGGAGAGAGAAAAAAAAAAAGTGAAGTTTCCAAATAAAAAGAGAGGTATTTTAGAATACCTCATGATTTCATATCAATCTCTTTGCTCTCTCTCTACTCACCAGCCCTCGAACCCAAGGCTTGGTACTTGTGATAAGTAGTCAAACCATTGAGCTACTATGAGGGCCGGTGTCATGTTTTGCATTCGAAATACTATAAACGTTTTTCCAAAACGCACCTTAAAATTTATCAACAGGATAATGACAAAATTAACCATAATAATTAACACGTGTAAATAAACATCATACAAGATCAAGAACCTCTAAAGATACTCTACCAAATGAAATTATCTTAAGCTTGACCTTTCATTACGTAATAGATGGTTGAGATTATGTCACGTCATTTAACTTACTAACAAAATTATAAAAATAATGGTGCCATCTGCCATGTTAGTTATTATGAAAAACAAATCATATTTTGAGTTTATTAATTCATTTTACTTCTTTTCTTAAAATAAAAAAAATAAAAGAAAACTCAAACCTAAAACATAGAAAAGATTGCAAACTGCCTAGATACCTCCTCTGTTCTCTCACAGCCAGCGGAAAGCTCTAAAATATTTCAAAATTGGCTTGAATGAGACAATGAGTAAAGGCGTAAAGCAAACTAATATTTGTAAGTGGGAATATTATTAAAGCAAAATATAGAATCATCATCTAAGTGGGAATATTATTAAATTAGGAATCTCAACTTTGATCAAGCATCATGCTATGTCAAGACTTGGAAGTTTATATTGACTTTGCTGGATTTTGGACGCCAAGAGTGGAGATAAAAGAAATCGAAAATGAGGTTGTAATCAATCATCACTGGTAAAACAGGGTGCAGTCAAATTTCTAGATTTGTGTTATCTTTTAGCTGTCCATGACATTAATACAATCAAACCAAAGTGATTAAGGTCCTTTATGTTTGTAAAGTTTGAAACTCTTCATATTCCTGTTTTCTCAGGTTTGCTCAGATATAAACAAGCCAAATGATCGGATGGCTGTCATGACATTTATATCCTCACTACCCATACGGAAGGTATATTTAATTATTTGTTAATTATGATCTGCTTCAGTCAACTTAACATGGTTTTTTAATAAATAAAGATAGCTTGCACTTGCAGAATGAGAACTGGCTCTCTTTTGTAAATGTTTTTGATGAAGTCCTCAATTTGATTTACATTTCTTATCATATACAACTTTCTTTCCAGATTGGGACGTGTGAGGATATGCTTCAAAAAGGTGGTCTCCTCTGTGCACGTACTATTTTCTCGTTCTACAGCAGGTAAGGTTAGAGAAGTGGTCAGTTCTTTCTACCGTGGTTTTATTGTCAACTGAAACACATAGCTTTTATGTGCGCCTGTTATATTGTCATATAAACTCAGAAATTATACTCTTTACATTTTGTCATTTCTTGCATTTTATATGATTGCAGCTCCTTGTTTCAGTTCAAGATCTGCATGTCTTTTTTTCTCCCCTTTGCTTGTATGTTCACCGCTTCATGAATGATACAGAAACTGGTTTTTCTATGGGTAGCCATGAGGCCTGTAGTTATGATGGTAGGGATTTATTGGACAGCAGCCACTTTCCAGATCTGGAAGATAATAATTGTGCTATTGGCAACAATGATGGAGAAAGGCAGAAATTTCATGAGCCTTTAAACGATGAAAATGGAAACAAGGTATGTGAGAATTTAAAAGACTAATTCATAATCTTGACTCGGACCAGAATTTAATTTCCTCTAATTTACTAGGGGTGAATCTCAGTAACAACGCCGTCCATAGAATTTAAGAACCCAAGGGGCGAATCCACCATGTGCAGGTTCAGTTCCCATCATTTCCAACCAACAACAACAACTAAGAATTTAAAGTGTCAACCTTAAATAATGGGATGGTGGACAGCAGTTTTTAAGTCCTAACATTGCAGATTGCTTGAGTTAAATTACCAAGCAAAAAATAAAAGGTGTCAACTAATTCTAAAAGCTATCGAGTGTTATAGAAAAAAAACCAAAGTCCAAGGAGAGATTGCGCAAAGCAGCCCCTTTAGCTCAACTCCAGAAAGCTCTTTCCCTTAAAATATTCTGAGTCTGCTCCATCCATAAGCACCACAACAAACATATTGGAGCCATTCCCTTGTTATAGAATCTACCATACCAGGTCAAGGTGGAATGGAAAGAATCTGAGTTACCAATTCTGGAAGAACCTTACCAAATGATGAGAACAAAAGGCACCAATGCAATAACAAATGCTTGCTGATTCTCTGACCTGTTAACATAGCCAACAGTTCAAAAGGAGCTAATTTTTCTAATAAGATTACATATGGTTAAAATCTCCTGATGTGTAGTTGTCTATGGTGAAGAACCCAGCTTTCAAAATAGCCCAAATCTCTTTCCGAGGAAAAGATTAATGCTAGAACCCTGGCTATAATTTGAATTTTGATTGATAACGTAAATTCAAATGATTTCTTAGTTACTCTTATGTGTAGTTTCTGTTGAGATCTATATTTAAATGCTTTCTATTTTATTCTTGAGTTGTCGCTTTACTCGAGTTTTTTCTTGTTCTCCGTCTCTGGATTTTGCTATTTGTCTAGGTGAATACCCCAGAACGAAAATCTTATCAAAATGCAGTGTCTGAGTTGAAAGCAGATTCTTCTTCTGTGCCATTTGCATTTCGTAGCCTAGATGAAGAGAACAAGAGGGCTAACTTGCCGGATGATGATACAGTCTCTTCATCCAATCACGGAAAGCTACTTCTGTGGGTAAATTATTACAAGTGTTCACTATGTGGGATTGAATTACCACCTTGTTTTGTTGAGGAAAGGCAAGAGCACTTTGATTTTCATCTAGCTGAGAGACTTCAGAAAGAGGAATCTCGCTGTGACACAGGAATGCTGAGGCACAGGTATTTTGAATTTTAGTTGGTATACTGGTTATATGGTCCTTGCTTGGCAGCCTACTTGAAAGTGATTGATAAGCAGGTTGGGTTTGAGTGGTATGTGGACAGGTTAAATGCTTTGTGATAAAATAATATTTACCAAAAAAATGATTGCCTAATTAGTTTCCACTAGATAATTTCCCAATTTATTAAATGTGCATGCTATATGGCATGATAAACTAATATCCTTCCTGATAATTGAAAACCTCTTCCATCTGTGTAACACTGTAACTTGCCTTATATGTGCAAATTATGGAGATCAGCAAAAGGGGGAGTTGAATGAGGTGTGAGATTGAAGATTACGGCTAGAGTTATGGCATTTGATTTGCAAATGTACAAACTAATTTTTTCTCATAAATGTCATTACTCTCCCAATTTATAGTTGGACATTAGGCTGATTTCTGCTTGGGACATGGATTTGTGCCTTCCAGTGCTGATAAGATCTTCATGCAAGATGCAACATCTTTTTTGTTTTTCTGAGTGTCAACTCTCAGTTTTGCGACTTGATATTGTTAGCAAATAATTTGTTCTTAGAGCTAATGAGTCACCATTATTAATTACATCTCTATGATAAATTTACAGGATTGCTTTTTTCATCTTCAGTCTACATATAACAAATATTTGATTTGACAATTGACAAGTTTGAAACCTCATCAGGCTTGCCCCAAAGGATAATATCGCGAGCCAAAGAAAACAAAAAATGCAGAGGGCTTCTCCAAAAGATAAGGGACATATTCCAATAGATCTAGTCTTTGTTAAGAATAGTCAGAAATTTTAGCATTGTAATCTATATGTTGTTGTCCGTATATAGTTTTATATGCTATAGAGAAAATCCAGTTGAATAAGGTGTGAAATTGAACATCTTATTGATTTTCATCTCGGCTAACCATTAATATTACTTTTTTATTTATCAATAATTACTCACCAAATTAGCAATTTGTAAAATAATTTGTATCTCTAGCATTATTTTTATTGAAACATGTGCAATATACTTATTTCAGCTGTGTCACAATATGTACAGATTTCAGCTCTGATAATAAAAATCTCTGATCTTCCATACATCTTTCAGTCTTGTAAACACATCTTTTTTTCCCCTTTATAGTATATAAGGATATAACTTAATGAAACTCTATATATTCACTCGTCTCCCTAAAATTTTAGTTTCCCATTTGTTTTAATGGAAATAAATAATTTAAATTCTCTTTTCTTTCCTAGCCCCACTTTGCCCAACTTTGCAAAAATAGTTTTAGATAAATAATTTGGAGTCTTCAAGAAATTTTATAAATAATTTACCTTGTTAATTTGCAGTTTTACACAACAGTTTTTATGTCAAAGGTTACAAGAAATATTGAATAATAATTTTTTTTTTTTTTAAACCTTTAAACAAAAAATGAGAAATACATTTATGAAGGTTACATGAAATATTGAATAATAATTTTTTTTTAAACCTTTAAACAAAAAATGAGAAATAAATTTTTGATCTTTAATTATAGAAATAAATCAAAAATTTATGATCTACATTTCTTTTATTATAACATATATGCTTATTTCCGCATTATTAATTTAGTTTAAAAAAAAAAAAGCAACAAAAAATCCTATGTTAAGGATTTATGGGCCTTCCAAGGTTTGGCATTTCAATGGAAATTATTGTGACGACAATGTCGCCTTCTTAGGTGACAGCATTGCCTTATTAATAAGTTTTGGTAAGTGACACTACCTCTGTAGAGAATATGCGGCTGCAATGGATTTTTGAGCACAGGGCCGACCCTAGGCCTAGATCACTTAGGCAATCGCCTAGGGTCCCCTATTAGATAAAGGTTCTAAATTTTGGGGCAAAAATTAATATATCTTTATGAAAAAAAAAAAAAAAAAAAAAAATTGGACATATAGGAAAATAATAGTTTTACATTTTTTTTTTCTACATTTAAGAAGTCCCAAAGAATTGAGTAATACTAGAGATAATACAACTTTAAATACATGAGTCTTACAAATATATGTGTCAATAATTACAAAAAATAATTCAGATAGAAAAATACTAGAAATATTATAAGTTTTACTTCGAAGCCTTTATAAATTGATATGACAATTAATATGATTTGTGTTCGTCAACAACCTATTAAATGCATTTTTGAATTACTTTTTGTTATTAGTGATACGTCTTTGTAAGCCTCATGTTGTAAAATTTATCATATTCCTAACATCATTCAAATATTTGTTTATTATCTTCTTGAAGTATCACTAATCACATCATTGTTACATTGTTTGTAAGTACTTTTGTAGTAAAATTTGTTACACCTTTAGCATTTTTCAAAAAAAAAAAAAAGCGCATATTACAAAATAAAAAGAATAGATTTTTGCTATAAAAAAAATTATGATATTAAATATTAATTAAATATTACTTAAGTGATGACAAAAATGCCTATTTAAATATATCGTCTTAGACCTCCAAATTTGTTAGGCGGGTACCGCTTGAGGAGTTTATTCCTTTAATTTATTTTGGTCAAATGTGGAAACCAAACCACATGGAAGATTGCATTGCCGTTAGTTGTTGGAGTAATACATCATTTGCATTTTAATTTGGTGTTCACTTTTGAAAATTGAGTGAACATTAACCTTTGTAAACTTATTTAGAAGTCATACTTGTGAGTTTGATGTTTTCCTCAAACTTTTTAGTGTTGTTGACTTCTGATATTGTTGCATGCCATGTGTTTGTTGAAATTTCTCTATGGTTTGGAGCTCATTTTGCCTCACTCTGATGGCTTAGAAGCCTTTGAATCCTTTTCTTGAGCATAGAAAGTAGAAACCAAACATGAAAGAACTACATGAGCTTCACAAGTCATACCAATATGATATAATCATACAAGGCAAGATCTCCTCCTTCCTCGTGGTCTTGTTCAACCCACGGGGTAAAAATACCCTCAGATCAAAACTGAAGTTGAACACCAAGGACATACTTGCTGGGAATTCAGCATGGTCACATACATACCATAAGGAGTAGTACTTAGAACCAATGCCACCAACCAAACACACTAATTTTCCACCCCAGATAGCAGTTTTTAATGACAGCAGAATTTCTAGTCTGTGCTTCATAGAATTAGAAGAGATGTTACTCAATTTGAAATGAATTGAGAGAAACTACTCAACCAGTGAATCACTTCCGAGGTTTGAACCTGGTACACCATTTTACAAGAAGTTCTTCAACATTAGCATCCATTCGAGTCCCAACTCCTCCCCAGACCAACATGTGGGCATAATCTCCAAATCCTGAACCTGTTACTTCATGCACAGCCTTAAATCCAATTCTTGTGTAGAACCTAACAAGCTGCAAGATTGAAAAAGTAAAATCTATTATATTAATAGAAGATTCAGTCATCTAAGTAACTGTTTAATACATTATTTCAAGGAGAATTTAACTAAAAAACACACATTACTGGACGAAGGACAAGTGCCATAGCTAATTAATAGGTATCTTCTGTGGCCATTTAATGGCTACTAAACGTATTTACTTGAACAGTGATGCTACAGATACAATATTTTTCATAACATATTTTGAGATTACAATATATCATTGATTTTCACATAAGATCACTATTGGCATGATTTAATTCTCTATAATTCATAACTTGTCAACTCTGCAATTATGAAGGAAAAAAAATGTGTTCCTATAGACACTGTAGACTTATTGTTACTAGAAATGCAAAGGAAACAACCGAGTAACTCTGGCACTGCTTGCATTCGACACATTATACTTTTAAACAAAGGGAAACCACATAAAAAGAAAATATCTACTGGCTGCGAATAGATTAAGGTATAAGTATAGCTTTTCCACTAGCATTTTTTTTTTTCAATCAAATGGACAATCTAGATTAAGGTGAAGATTATAGGGTAGACAAAAACCTTGGAATGGTAAAGATCAGAGTCATTGATTGCAAGTAACTCGGCTGTTTTGCAACCACAATCATATCCATATCGAATAGCAACAGCTCCAAGGAACAAACCAATACCAAAGATTGATTTCTCCATTCCCAGTGTCTCTCTCCTCAATCTAATGGAGTCCAAGTGAAGAATTGTCCCTTTCAACCAGACCCTTATTAGCCCCTCAGCCTTCCCAAGCTCTGTTTGGGTTTCCAAGTTCTTGGCAGTGATTCTGAAAAAGGGTCCTAGAGTTTGGAGCTGGAGGTCAAGGTTTTGGGCTTTTGATGAGTCCAATATCTCTGACATGGTTGGTACAGTGTCTTCAAATTTATCCTGTCTGTGTTCATAGTGGGTGGTGCTTATTTGGAGGGATTTCAAAAGTGTTTTTTTTAATATGGTTTGGGACGGAGAATGGAGTTGTAGGATTTGGGATATTGGGATTTTTGAAGGAGAACTGACTTGGGTTCTAAGATTTGGTAAAGGAGAACATGAAAGTTTGCCTGTTATTACCATATCTGATAATATGTGGTAGTCTTTGTGGCTCCTAGAGAACCCAATGAACACACTCATAAATTTTGGAGGTGGTAAAGATGGCCCATGACTTGTGTGTGTTTGTGAGGATGATGCTATTGTTGTTGTTGTGATTGTGCTGGGATGAGATCGCCATTAACGAAACAGAGACAGACATAGGAAAATTTATAGCTTGTTCATAGCCTCTTATGTCTTATCTCTCTATCTCTTAAGGCCGTGAAAGCCTAAGACGAAAAATATAGAGACATCGAGTAGAAAACTCGTACTTATTTTTTTTTTACGGCAAGTAGAAAACTCGTACTTGTGCAGCAAAAATAAACATTTTGGTCCACAAGAACACAACAGCATGGTCTATAATCAAACCATAAATAGAGAATGGTATATAATGTAGTAAAAAATACATTCGGATAACACTTAACAAGATTTGATTGTACAAATCTTACGGGGTTTAAAAGGGAGAATGAAGAAAACTTGAAAGAAGAATAAACACACAAAAAAACACAAGGATTTATGCGACTCAACTTTTGGCCTATGTTCACGGCGACAACAAAAAGAAATTTTACTAACTAATTTGGAGAATACAAAATGGTATAAAGGTACTCTTACACAATCATAATCCCAATACAGTCAAAGCTATTCTCTATTAAAATGTTATAATCAGTGCACAAAGCTCTTACTTTTACGTTGTTTGAGAGAATTCATGGTTCCGTCACTATTGTTAATACTACTTGATCTTACCCAAAAGCACATATTTAATGATAATAAGATAAATAATAATTTGCAATCAACCACCAATTAGAGAATACACTCAACAAGTGCAAATTTTGAATTATAGTTTCTCCAACAAAAGTCACAATTTTTAAAATAGGCCTCCCATTTAAACAAAACTTACTTTGTTATCTATGCCACTAATAACAGGATTACCTATTTGGGTTTCATCATTTTGCATACTAAAATATCTTCACACAAATTCTTAAACTCTCTAAAATGACCCTATCTTTTAGTAAAATAATTTTAAATTTAAAAACACAAATGGTTAAAAGAGTAAATTACTATTTTTTTAAAAAAGATTCTAAGTTTTAGGTTTTTTCCTTTTAAAAAGATTCTAAGTTTTAGGTTTTTTCCTTTCTCTTTTCCGATCTGAATTACCACTTCTTATGAAAGATCCTAAAAATTAAGACACTATCTCTATCTCACTTTTAAACATTATTCCATGTTACCATATCTCTTTCTTAAATTTCTTTTAAAAAAATATTACGGTTATATTATATTTTTTTTTAGACAAATGACTTCTCCTATTTGAATTCCAATGCCTCTACATGGGAGTTGAGAAAAAAAAAATCAAGAGTCAAAATAAAGAATTAGGACACAATCTATATCTCACTTTTAAATATAACCACACTAAATCTAAGGTAAATAAAAAAATAAAAAAGAGCCTCATTGCACTCGTGAAGCGTGTGGTGAGGCTCGTGTTATATACTATTTTACCTCATTGCAGTAGTAAATCAATGTATTTACTTTCATTTGAATTCATTTATTTAGATGATCGAAAGTTTTTTATGATGTCGTCTTTAAACTAAATGTCTCATCATAGTACGAATCAATAATTTTTTTTCTCATTATATTTATATTTTTAATCTTTTCCATAAACACAAGTTTATAGTATTAACTTTTGCATGCAAAATGATCATTTCTGTTGTCTTTACATTAATGAATAAAGAGATGATTTGAACATGCATATGAGTTGGCAATTTTGCCCCGCCTTGCTTGACCCGCCCCTCCCCACTTTGCCCCACGCGAGTTTTTCCCGCCCGGTAAAGATGGTGGGGTAAGGATGAGACAAGATTTTAGCACCGCACCACCGGGCAGGGCAGGAATGGGTTTAGACTTTTTAGATCTAACCCATCCCGCCCTGCCTCACTTATTTTATTCTACCCAACAAGGCTTTCTACTTAAGCTAGGCAGGGCGGGGATCAGGAGGGGCAAGGCGGGTTGGGTCTAAAAAGTCTAAACTTATCCCCGCCCCACTCGGTGATTCGGGGCTAAAATCTTACCTCATCCCTGCCCCACCACCTTTGCAAAGCGGAGAAAACCCGCATGGGGCGAAACGGGGAAGGGCGAGTCAAGTAGGGCGGGGCAAAATTGGCATCCCTTACGCATGTTCAAATTATCTCTTTATTCATTAATGTAAAGACAACATAAATGATCATTTTGCATGCAAAAGATTAAAAATATAAATATATAGGGAAAAAAATTATTGATTCATACTATGACGAGACATTTAGTTTGAAGATGACATAATAAACAATTTTGATCATCTATATAAATGAATTCAAATGTAAGTAAATACATTGATTTACTTAGCAAGGTAAAATAGTATATAACATTAGCCTCATCACACACGCTTCACGCGTGTGATGAGGCTCTTTTTTATTTTTATTTTTTATCTTGGATTTAGTATCATAATGTTTAAAAGTGAGATAGAGATTGTGTTCTAATTCTTTATTTTGACTCTTGAATTTTTTTTTCTCAACTCTCATGTAGAGGCATTGGAATTCAAATAGAAGTCATCTGTCTAAAAAATATATATATATATATATATAATATAACCATAGTATTTTTTTTTTTTTTAAATTAAGAAAGAGGTAAGGTAACATGAAATAATGTTTTAAAGTGAGATAGAGATAGTGTCTTAATATTTAGGATCTTTCATAAGAAGTGGTAATTTAGATTGGAAAATAGAAAGGAAAAAAACCTAAAACTTAGGAACTTTTAAAAAAAATAGTAATTTACTCTTTTAACCCATTTGTGTTTTTAAATTTAAAATTATTTAACTAAAAGATAGGAGCATTTTAGAGAGTTTAAGAATTCGTGTGAGGATATTTTAGTACACAAAATGATGAAACCTAAACATGTAATCCTATTATTAGAAGCATAGATAACAAAGTAAGTTTTGTTTAGATGGAGACCTATTTAAAAAATGGTGACTTTTGATAGAGACAAACTATAAGTCAAATTCTGCACTTGTTAAGTATATTCTCTAATTGGTGGTTGATTGCAAATTGAAAATTTTGAAAGTGGGTTATGGGTATAAGAACTTTAAGGACTGTTTGTCTAGCCTTGAATGGGAATGTGTTTCCCTCGAGTTTAAAATATGACAAATTTTAGCTATAAAATTGGCTACAACCTTAATAAAATAAAAATTGCTACATATTTTAAAAATCTAACCATTGATTTGCATGTTCTTTACGCTCTTAATACACATGTCAAATTTTGTGTCAATCGGAAATTATTTACAATATAATCTATAAGCTTATATTTTATACATAATTTTAAACTACAAAAACTTGCAATTTAAACAATTTATTGATGACATAGCTATTGATCTTTAATTTTTTAGAAATTTTACAAGCATTGAGGATATAAGAAGAATATGTAATCCAATGGTAGATTTGTCAAAATTCACCTTCAATAAAAAGATATTGAATAAAGTTGTAGTTTTAAGTTACAACTAATTTTGTAACTAAACTTTATCACCTATAATATGAAAATAAATTATTGTATATGATTGAATTTATAAGAGTGCCACCGAAGTTGTGTTGAGTATAACAGATGGTTAGGTGGCCTATGTAAGGCTTGTGATGGGCTGGATTTTTGGAAGATTTTGAGGCCTTCCTTTGTTTTGGATCTGAGTTTTATTTTCTATTAATAAAACTCAAAATATGAAATAATTGACTTGGCACTATTATTTTAATAATTTTTTTAGTAAATTAATGACATGTCATAATCTCAACCATCTATTATTTAATGAAAAATCAAGATTAAGAGTATTCCATTTGGTTGAGTATTCTAGAAACTTCAAAGGATCTTGATCCATCATATGTTAGTTTGTAGTATTATTCATCCAAGGCATTAGTAACAGAGTTATTGAGTAAATTTGATTACCATTCTGTTTATGTTGAAATTTTCAAATACTTTTTTTTATATATTATATGTTAGATTTAGAGTATCATCCCTGACGCAGTTATATTATTTTAGTGTATTGGTTTTTATAAAAAATTACATGTTTGTAACATTTTTTTTTTTTAATACATAATAGAAATTCTACTATAATCTAATCTATATGTATATGTGTATAGAGCTCCCTCTTGGAGACTTGAACCCTGACTTTTGCCCCTCACACCCCATAAACACTTATACTTGTAGAGTGACCATCACATAAAGGGTGTGTAGTAATATTTTTATTTTCAACAACGAAAAGACCTTAATCCGATGATATGTTTACGAACCCAGTAAACTGAAACAGTTGCTTTTATTTACAATTGTCATATTAATCTGAAAATGCCTCATCAAATCTAACTGATACCTCAAAAAGTTCTAGTAAGATTTTCAGTTGTTTCCATCAGCTTTCAGGAAGAAGAGCACACTGGTCGAGTGCACAGTGTCTATTTTCTTAGGGTTGACCCAAGTAATATTTTTCTTAGGGGTGACTTTTGAATACCTTCAATAGATTGTAGAGTATAAAAATTTTCAAATACTTTGGACAGGCCCATTGGGCCATGACTGATGGCTCTCCTTTCTACATGGGGACCAAGCTGTTTAGTCCGAAGTCTTTGAAGGCTTTGGGTCATCAGCTATCCAATTAAAGTACGCTCGAACAATTAATTGTCGATAACATTTTTTTTTTTTTAGAATCAGCCTTGTAGGGCATATTATTGAATAGCTAAAATATTTGTTACAAAAGTGTTATGAATATCAGAAGGAACAGACCTCATCCATAGTACAATAGGAAAAGAAAGTCTCTCTTTTGTTTAAAGTATGAGCCAAAGTATTATCTTGTCTAATTGTACAAGAAAAAGAAAAGTTTTGTAATAAGTTAGCTAAAGACACAATGTCTTTAACAATGTGACCAAAGGATAATCGGAGTAAATTTTTACTTCGAAGAGCATTGATAGAAGTTTTACAATCTCCCTCCAAGATTGAACTATGCAGATCCAATTTTTGTATAAAGTTGTGGGTGCAAGCGCCCGCGACGAGTGGTTTCCTCGTGGAAAGTACGCCTTGGCCTAGAGTGGACTGGGTAGAGGGTGAAAAATGGAGTTGTCACCTAGTTTAGGTCTATGAACCAAATTGGGCCTTTTGGACCACTCACTTACTTGCATAGGTTTGCATACCAAATTATGGATCCGGAGTTTGGGTACGGCTTGGAAAAATGTTAGGTACCCAAAACTGCCCGGCTTGTGAGTCAGCCTCCATTATATGTTGCTAGGCCATGTTTAAATAAAGAGTTTATTATGAGAGCCATAATCCTTAACCTAAACATACATCATGCACTTAATGAAAATAACATACAAAATATGCTGAAAATCACATAACAATATAAAAGGAAACAAATAAAACACAATCAAACAGATTATATTAAAAAATGAAAAGATAACAATTACTAAAACACACAAGGAAAAAAATCAAATAAACCAAACATGGTGTAAGGGACATATTTTTATATAATTGGCATATCCTTTGACAAAACACACTTTACTTGTATTTTGGTAAATCTAAGTAGGTTCAAGATGATCATTATAAGTGGTTATATTGAAGACATAATTACTCAAGAACTGCTCAAGAAAAGGGCAATCTGCAGGTGTCGATACCTTCTCGATAGAAGCTCGATCTGTCGAGATTCATTAAAACTCAACACATCTCTCGATCTATCGAGCTTACGAGATTCAGACTATAGCCAGTAACGTTTTTATTCTAAAAGGTTATTTGTTTATGAGTTTGTATAATCCTTATTAGACTAAGCAAGCCCAAAGTTTGTATATAACTATTTGGAATAGGAGAACCCATTGAGCTCCTATTTAAACAAGGAGGTGGAAAAAGAAAAACCTAACCCTAGAGAGTTTTATAAGGTTTTCTTTTTGAAACCCTAGCCTCCTTTTACAGAAGAAAGAGTTCTTGCAATGTTTCTTGTACACCTTTGGGTTTTGTAACCAACCAAAGTCTTTCACACCATCATTGAAGATCTTATTGGTGTTTCTATGTGAAGTTATTGCAAATCAACTACATCAATCAAAGGGTTGTTGTGGAGTTAGTCACGTACTGGGATTCATGCATTGAACGGAAAAATTGCCACATCAATACAAGTCCAATTGGGTATTAGGGTAAGGGTTCAACCATAGGTTAGTATTTCGGGATAGGCCAAAGGGTTTGGTAAGATTCTTTATACTTTTAACCGCTTGTGATTGATAATAGTGGATTCTTAGGAGTGGTGACCTTAAAATCACCTGGTAGGGTTTTGCCTCGGTGGTTTTCCCCATTCGTAAACAAATCACCTATGTCAAATTTATTTTCCGCTGCATTTAAATAATTTGATGATTTATTTGTACTTCCACGCTATTGCATGAAATTTGATCTAATTAATTAACTTGGGTAATTAATTAATTAATTGTAAGGGGTCAATTCATTTAACCCAACACATGGAACACAATAGTTTAGGTAATCACAACTCAAAAGCAAAACATTTTGAAAATATTTTGAGAAATTAGATTAAGAATAAGTTTTCTAGCTTAGTTTTGTGCTAAAAAAGGTTCTGAATAGTTAGAAAAAATGTGCAAAGGTGTTGTGGTGAGTTTAGAAAAGAGAGAATAGAGTTTTGAAAGCATAGAGGCACTCTTTCTAGTTAGAGCTTTGATTGGAGACATAAGGTGAGTATTTATACGTTAAAACTGATGTTCCCAAGGGTTTAGGGGCCAGCCCCCATCAAAGAATTGATATTTCGGGGGCCCAAAATCATTTTATAATGACTTGGAAACATGCCTACGTATGCAGGTTTCGTGGGTGAGCACACACCCTTGATTCATGCATACGCATGCTCCCCCAAAACCCTAATTTTGATTATTGTATTGGCCCATTTTCAAACAATCATAACTCACTGAATATAAATTCAAATTAGGCAAAGTTTATGTTCAAATTGAAGCTCGAAATGTCTACTTGCCAATGAAACAAATATCACTCAAAACCTCTTTGTGGATCAAAATTTATAGTCAAAATGGTGATCAAAGGTCATTTTTAGCATCGTTTTCAGAGCGATTTAAGCACTTTTGAGTTGTGATTACTTCCAAACTATTTTGAACTCTTTAATTACCCTTAATTGACATATGTCAAGCATATCATTGGGGCCGAGGACCAAAGATTATTAACGGGTACAAAATGAGATGTCTACAAAAGTGCACTGCTTTTCTAGTAGTAAGAGTTTCCAATTTAACCATTGAAGATGGCATGGGAATAATTTCAAATAAAGTTGCCAAAACTTCTCATTAAGAGTTGCAAACTACTACTCTGATACCCGCTACATTTAAATCTTCAAACATGGCTCCATCAAAATTAGTTTTTCACTTACCCGAATCAGGTGGCTTTCACACAACCTTGCTAGGGCGAGGTTTTGTCTGACACTTAACCCGTAGCTGTTGAAAGTGCACTGCTCTTCTAGTGGTAAGAGTTTCCAATTTAACCATTGAAGATGGCATGGGAATAATTTCAGATAAAGCTGCCAAAACTTCTCATTAAGAGTTGCAAACTACAACTCTGATACCCGCTACATTTAAATCTTCAAACATGGCTCCATCAAAATTAGTTTTTAACTTACCTAGATCAGGTGGCTTTCACACAACCTTGCTAGGGCGAGGTTTTTTCTGACACTTAACTTGTAGCTGTTGAAATTTTTGAGATGTTGTCCTATTGTACCAAAAACCTTAGGCAAAGGTCTAGTTGATCCCCCCACTCTAGTTTTATTTCTCCTAGTCCACAAAGACCAACAAATCATGGCAAAAAGTTTAGCCCCTTTGGGATTAGACAATGTTAAGCTAAAGAGATCAACAAAAGAATCTAGCGGGTGATTT
This sequence comes from Quercus lobata, assembly GCF_001633185.2. Classification (NCBI taxonomy): domain Eukaryota; kingdom Viridiplantae; phylum Streptophyta; class Magnoliopsida; order Fagales; family Fagaceae; genus Quercus; species Quercus lobata. Next base: position 14,123,891 of record NC_044910.1, read on the forward strand.
TCAACATTCAATTCACAAAAATCCTTACACCATACAAATTTGACGTTTTCACAACCCCACAATACATGGAAAGTTGTTTCAGGTTCTCTCTTACAACTGCAAATTGGAGAGGAAGCTACTTTTCTCTTTACCAAATTCACCATAGTTGGCAGTAAATTGGTACAAGCTCTCCAAATGAAGGTCTTCACCTTACTGGGGACTCTTAACTGCCACACACCTACCCAGAATTATTTTTGAGGCCTCAGAATTTGAAATTGAAGTTGTATCTACCACCCAAATTATAAAGGAGATGGTAACTTGACTTCATCGAGTAGGCACCATTCATTGTTTTTCTGGCCAAATCAAGATGTCTTCTTAGGGAGTCATGCAAATGGGAATATACTTAATTCTTTGGGCTTCAAACAATTGATCAATTAGATTAACATTTCACCATCTTAAATCTTCATCTACCAACAGATCAACAATGGCACCTACAGGTAGCATAGTTGGAGGTGACACCACCCTTCTATAATCATCACTAGGCAACCAATTATCATGGTAGATTTGGGTTAAGCAACCATTCCCTATTCTCCACTTGGCCCCAGTGGTTTTACACTTTCGAGCTTTAAGGACGCTTTTCCATGTGCAGAAACCCGATTTTACATTTGCATCAAAAATAGTACTCAAGGAAAAGTATTTTGCCTTGAAGACCTTGTAAAACAAAGATGGCATGTCATGTATTAGCCTCCATACTTGTTTAGCTAGCATCGCCTCATTGAATTTCCCCAATTCTCTAAACCCCATGCCACCTTTAAATTTAGGTAGACATAAAGTTTCCCATTTCTTCCAATGTATCTTTCTATTATCTCCAAGTTGACCCCTCCAAAACTTCTAAATCATGGCTGCAATATCATTGCATAAACCCACAAGTGGCTTAAAACAACTTATAGCAAAAGTCAATATAGCACACTACAGCTTTTAATAAAACTTCCCTTCCCGCTTGAGATAAAATTTTTCTTTCCGCCCTTGCAATTTACTCCAAACTCTCTCCGTAATGAAGTTTAGGCTTTCCCTCTTATTGTTTCCAACAATAGTAGGCAAACCTAAGTACTTTTCATATTCTTTGAGTTCAGGGACCCCCAAAAAGTATTTAATAGAATTTTTAGTAGCTTCAAACTTTGATTTACCAAAAAATAAATTTGTCTTCTCTTTGTTTATCTACTAACCTGATGCTTCTTCAGAATGGGTCCAAGTATTCTATATTGCTTGAACATCCCCCAGTCTAGCACAACAAAATAGTCAGCTATCATTGGCAAAAAACAAATGAGATATTCAAGGGCCATGTTTGCATAAAGAGAAGGCTATGAGATTACCTATGTTAACTTCTCGTTGAATTAGGACATTGAGACCCTCGAAGCAAAGTAAGAAGAGATAAGGTGACAAATGATCACCTAGTCAAATTCCTCTTGTGGGATGAATGTTGCCTTCAGGTTCACCATTTATCAAAATTGATAATGTGATTGACCTGATATATCCCTTAATCATACAAATCCACCACTCATGGAAACCCATTTTTGCCATCAATTGCTCAAGAAAACTCTTAACTCCACCCTATCATATGCTTTACAGATATTGAGCTTCATTGTCATGTACCCTTCTCCCCCAACTTTCTTTTTCTTCATATGGTGCAAGGTCTCAAAAGCTACAAAGATATTGTCTGAAATTGCCTTATCAAACTGGAAAGCACTTTGGGATTCTGAAATCAAACTTGGTAAAATACTTTATAACCTGTTGGCTAACACTTTAGAGGTCAATTTATATAAAATATTACATAAAGCAATAGGGCAGAATTTTGTTACTCTTTTTGGACTTTTTATAATTTCCAAGAACATTATAATTCAATTGGTTGGCACTTCATGGTGTGTCTATAACATCCACAAATCAAATCCCCCTTCCTCTTTTGTAACTTTCAAATTATCAAATAAAAAAAAATCAATTGTAACACTCATTTTGGTCGCCATACAGCAATTCATAGTTTCACACTATATTATTATTATTATCATTATTATTTTCTCTCAACACTACGTATAAAATTTTTCCTCTCCTCTAGCCAAATCGCATAATCACCATCATAAAACTGTTGCATTACCAAATTTCCTTGGCCACTGTCAAAATCCACAGAACTAACCACTGCCTCACAGATCCAATGACCAAGCCAAAAACCAAAATCGTGACTCATCTTTGTTGTCACCTACCAAAAATCCAAACCACAAATCACCACCCAAACCCTACCATTGTCCTCCATCTCTACCAAATTGTGTGGATTAGTCACTGTTCACTGTTATGAACAGTGACTCAATTGAGACATTGTTCATTATTATTATTATTTTTTTTTTTTGGGGGGACAAATTATTGTGCTTAATGCAAGTTGGTTCAAGGGGAATTTAGTTATAATTTTGGCTAAGTGACCGTTTGGATTGGCGTTTCACGCGTTTCACATCTGCGTTTCTTCTTCTTCTTCTTTTTTTTTTGACCAGCGCCTCTTGCATTGTTCATGAGACATGAACAATGCATTAAAGCAAATAAACAATGTTTTGTGAGTGTGAACAGTAACCGGAAACATGAGACATGAACAGTGCATTAAAGCAAATAAATAGTGTTTTGTGAGTGTGAACAGTAATCGGAAATTATTTTTTTATTGTTTTCAGTTTTCAACAAAAAGCGGTATCCAATTGGCTATGACTGATGGCTCCCCTTTCTACATGTGAACAGAAACCGGAAACATGAGACATGAACAGTGCATTAAAGCAAATAAATAGTGTTTTGTGAGTGTGAACAGTAATCAGAAATTATTTTTTTATTGTTTTCAGTTTTCAACAAAAAACGATATCCAATTGGCTGTGATTGATGGCTCCCCTTTCTACATGTACTACGCCATCTTTGGTTCTTGAAGGATTAAGTTTCAAAATAAAAAGAAAAGAGGTATTTTAGAATACCTCATGTCCTGTTTGATCTATGATCTGCCCCAGTTCTCGAACCCAAGATATGGCACTAGTTATTTGTAACCAAACCATTGTGCTACTATGAGAACCAGTTACATCACTCGCATAATTAACTTTATTAACGTTGGTCCTGCGCACTTTAAAATATGTCAAAGAGAATAATGACAGAATTATAAATAATAATTAATTATCAATTTTCTTCCTCTCTATGTATTAAGAGGTTTCAAAAAAATGTCAAAAATACCCCTAATCTAATTAGATAATCTTTATTCTTAAAAAATAAAAAATGGGGTTCAAATTGTAATTCAACAAAATTTTAAAACAAAAAAAAAACTACCAAACAAAATTTTTTTCTAAAAATTAGCACAATACACCAACAGTTTACTCAATTTCAAATCTTAAATTTTAGATTATGTTTGGTAACAGTTCTTGTTTTTTATTTTCAAAAACTTTTTTTTGAGAATATAAAGAAAAAACAATTTTCTTAGATTTTTGAAATTAAAAACATGTTTGGTTAGTTGAAATTAAAAAGATAGTTTTTTGAATAAAAAAATAAAAAATACTAAAATATGTTGTTATTAAGATTTGAACTTTAATGCTAACTCATTAAATGAGTTAGATTCATTAAATATGCATATTTTTATTAATTTTCGAAAATTAGAAATTGAAAACAGCATATTTTTAGTTTCCTTCACAAATTTAGTTTTGAAAATAGTTTTTATTTTCTATCTATTTTGGGTTGCCAAACAAGTTTTTTAGTTTAAAAATAGAAATTTGTTTTTGAAAACAAAAAATAAGGAGAAAAAATAGTTATCAAACATACTCTTAGTTTCTTTAAAAAAAAAAAAAATCCCTCTGTAACCTTACCAACAATAAATAAATTCAAATTGAAAAATTACATTAAACTCAAAAAAAAAAAAAACTCATCACACGTGTGGAGCGCATGTGATGAGAACTATAAAATTTTGTTGTCAATATCCTAATTCAGGAGTAATTGACGATAGATTCTTAAAATAAATAAAATAAAAATAATTGACAATAGCCACCTTACTCATTAAATATCTTTTTTTTTTCTTTTTTTGAAGATACTCATTTAATATCCTAATTGAAGTAAAGAATGAATAATAACTCGCCAAACTTGATCAATAGTACTTGTGGGTATGATAGTTTTTTACCCAAAAAAAAAAGGAAAGGTAAATTACTTTATAAACCTATTTTCGATGTATTTCATTTAAATTTTAAAATGTTTCAAAAAACTTCTAAAAATGCTTTTTTAAAACTTTATAATTTCAAATCGTTTTATTTTATTTTTGATAATTCAACATTTGGGGTGAGAGGATTTGAATGCTAGAGGTAACTCTTAGATAAGGTTTTTTTTTTTTGAGAAGAAGATAAGTTTTAAATTAAATTTTAAATTTTGGATTAAATTTCTTTTTTTTTTTTGAGAAAAATGGAATAAATTTTATTTTAATTAGTTAGTCATATGATATATACCGGGATTAACAGAAAATTTAATTAAATGTGGTAATCAAAATATGGGTATTAGCTAACTCAGTTAGTAGTATTCTACAATAAACCTAGGAATCAGACTACACCAAGAGTTTTGAGAGAATTTTTTAGTCTATTGGCTAAATGCGCCTGTTAATGAAGTAAACCTCCCCCCACAAATAAAGAGAAGGAAATAATAAGTGCCGATTAATGTAAGGTGCCGATATCAATCATCCATATCAATTGAGTTCAAGTCTATGACATTATCTAAAAAGAAGTTCAAGTCTATGATTTTTTTTAAGGGTCAAGTAATTTGTTAGAAAGGTTTCTAAAAAAATTTTAAAAAAAATTAATTTGTTAGAAAGAGAGAAATAGATGACACTAATTAAAAATATGAAAAATGCTATGTTCATAACATTTTTACAATACTTTCGCAACAAATCCTAAATGGTAGGTTGTTATTAATTGTGAGTAGGAGGCAAAAAGTAATTTCAGTGTTGAGTTTAAATTAGAACCAGTATAATTTATCACGTAAAATTTGTTGAAAAAATATTGTAGATGTAACACTTCTCTATAACCTTGGGCACGTAAGAAAATTACATTAAGTTGGAGTCAACCCAATATAAATTTTGTTTTTTCACTTACCAAAAGAAAAAAATTATATACTTTCTAACCTATTTTTTCATATCTTCCAAAACAAATAAAAGAATAAAGAAAATACTCATGGATAAAGATTGAATAATACATAAATCCTTATGTTTATAGTCCAATAATTAATTGTAATATTTTATTAGCCCAATAATTACACAAAAGAAGAAAAGAAAATGTACATGCATATTATACTTGAAATATGAAATAAAATTAAATCACCTATAAAAATAAATAAGCTTGCATTTTGATTAACTTTTTGTTGAAAGTTGGCGAAAGTATTGTTGTACTTAATAATTGGTTCTTTAAAAAGTTGAAAAAAAAAATAATCTTAAAGTTTTAAGGAAAAAAACTAATTTAAACTCACATGAATATAAAACTATAAAAATGAAATATAACTTGTCAAAGTAGAGAAAAAATTAAATAATTAGGAGGAAAATCTATAATGATCTATAATTTAAAAAAAAAAAAAAACTAAAAAAAACTAAAAAAGTACTCAATGTTATTACTATATCTGATATTGAAAAGATTTATATTCAAGAATTCCACATAAAGATGATGAATAATGTCATTAGTATTTTCATCTACAATATAAGAAATCTAATATAAATTTATTTTTTTATATATAAAATCTAATATAAGTTTAGAATACAAACATATATTGAAAATTATTATTAAAAAAAAAAAGTTATTATCTAAACTTTGTTTTTCTGGATTCAAGAAAATTAATGGTCTAAGTCCAAGATTGTTCGATTCGGACACAAGTTGGGGTGTTATGGTTGTACCATATGGTACAACATAAAAATATATTGCCTACAATATTCCAATGGGATCAATGCCAACATAAAACCCAAAAAGCCAATAAGTTGTCAACAACAACAATAGCAACAACATAGCAGCTGCAACAATGGAGGCAACATGATCGGTGGACCTAATCCTCCACCTACTCCACATTGGACCATTCCAAAATTAGACCCCCTAAACCTAAAAAATAACCAAAATCCCCCCTAAGCCTTTAAAAAGACCAAGATAGCCCCCCTAAACCTAAACAATGCCTGAAATACCCCCAAAAACTAAAAAATGACCGAAATACCTCTAAAACCTAAAAATAATCAAAATACTCCCGAAACCTAAAAAATGACGAGAAATACCCTCTAAGCCTAAAATAATGACCAAGAAACTCCCTAAACCAAAAAAAAAAAAAAAAAATGACCGAAATATCCCCTAAGTCTAAAAAAAAGAACAAAAGTACCCCCATAAACATAAAAATGTCTGAAATACCCCGAAAGTCTAAAAAAAGACCAAAATATTCTCAAAACCTAAAAAATGACTAAAATACCTCTTAAACCTAAAAAATGACCAAAATACCCCTGAAACCTAAAAAGTGACCAAAATACCCCCAGTCATTTTTTAGGTTTATGAGATATTTTGGTCAATTTTTAGGTTTCGAGGAAATTTCAATCATTTTTTACATTTCATGGTAATTTTGGTCATTTTTAGGTTTAGGGGGGGTGTTTTGCTCTTTTTTTAGGCATCGGGGGCATGTTAGTCATTTTCTAGGTTTTAGGGGTATTTTAGTCATTTTCTAGGTTTTAGGGGTATTTTAGTCATATTCTAGGTTTCGGGAGGGGTATTTCGGTTATTTTTTAGGTTTAGGGGAAAAACAAACAGCTGGAATAGGTTATTTTAAAAACAAAAAATAAAAAAATAAAAATTTGAAAAATAAAAATTCTAATTTAAAACCTATAGCAACAGTTTTAAAACTACTATAATTAGGTCATTTAAAGAAGAAAAAGAGTAAACCATATGGCGGCGGTTTTAAAACCGTCGAAATAGGTCATTTATAGAAGAAAAAGAGTAAATCCCATTACAGTGCTTTTAAAAGCGCAGTAATAGGTCATTTACAGAAGAAAAAGAGTAAATCCTATTATATCGCTTTTAAAAGTGTTGTAATAGGTCTTCAATATGAACAAACCTATAACGGCAGTTTTAAAACCACCGTAATAAGTCATTTGTAGAAAGAAAAAAAAAAAAAAGTAAACCCTATTACAGTGCTTTTAAAAGTGCAGTAATAAGTCATTTATAGAAGAAAAAGAGTAAACCCTATTTGAGTGCTTTTAAAAGCGCGATAATAGATCATTTACAAACAAAAAAACAAAAACAAAAACAAAAAACAAACAACAAAAAACAAAAAACAAAAAGTAAACCCTATTATAGCGCTTGACTATTTACAGAAGAAAATGAGTAAATCCTATTACAGCGCACGCTATAATAGGTCTTAAATATAAGCAAACCTATAGTGGCAGTTTTAAAACCATCATAATTGGTCATTTACATAAGAGAAAAAGTAAACCCTATTACAACGCTTTTAAAAGCACTGTAATCAGTCTTCAATAAGAGCAAACCTATAGCGGCGGTTTCAAAACCGCCATAATAGGTCATTTAAAATACAAAAAAAAATATAAACAAAAATATTAATGTAACAATATTTATTAAAAAATATAATAATTACTTGGAAATAATTATTTTAATTTGAAACCTATAGCTACGGTTTTAAAACCGTGAATAGGCCTTTTACATATGAAGAAGTCTATAGTGGCAGTTTAAAAACTATCGGAATAGGCTATTTACAAAATAAATAAATAAAATTGAAAATTCAATCCTATAGTGGCGGTTTTAAAACGCTGTAATAGGTCAACCTATAGCAATGGTTTAAAAAGCGCTGGCTTTAAACTGTCGTAATAGATCAACCTATACCAAGGATTTCCAAAAGCACTGCTATAGGTCTCCTACAGTAGCAGTTTTAACAGTTGTTTTGAAAAGCGCCGAGAAAAAAACATCCTTGTAGGACGAGTTTTTTGTAGTGCATTTGAATGGAATTGCTAACTAATTAATTGAATTTTAGCCCATGATTAGAAACTTAACACAAGTTGGATTTGGGCAAAGACTTGGTGAGGTTAGTAGAGTTGTGGCTGAAGTTTGTAGACAATGCTTGAATATACTAGTTCGTTACAACTTAGAACCAAATACATGGTTCTTGATAGGTATATACATGTGCATCTATGAAATACCAATTTAAGCTGCTCCAACTGTGCCACCCTTACTGGCCATTCTTCATGCACTTCCACCACAAATTAGCCATCGTTGCACAATGGCGCTGTCCAAGGCGGTGCTCATTTGAAGAGAAGGAGAGGAATATCAAAAAGCAATTGAGTCAAGACCCTAACGAGACCAGAACTTTAAAGTCTTATGAGATTTGGGATTTTGGTTTTATAAATAAGTTTTTTTTTTTTTTTTTTTGAGAGAGAGAGAGAGAGGTATTTTGATTGTTTTTTGTTTTTGAATTAGCTGTTTTATAGTTATTTATTTACTTGACCTAGCATGATTTTACCGACACGGCATGTTTTAGTTGGATCAATTGATGCACATGGTAAGAATTGTAGGCTTACTTGACATTTAACAGTCACTTCATTAACATGTATGAACGAAAATACCATATTGAAAATAAATTCATATATTAATATTTATTAAAATTTTAAAACCAAATTTTTAAAACTTACAAATCAAAAGCAAATTACCTCCAATTTAGAGGATATACTTTACATTTAGTCATAAAATTACAATCAATTCATTCCTTAGTAACATAAGACAATGTTCATGGAGCCATAGTTTTTTTTTTTTTTTTTCTCCCCTCTACTGAATACAAAGGATTAAAAGGAGAGGGTTAGATGATTTACAAGGCATAGAAATGTAAAAGTGTGAAAAGCAACCATATTCATTGAATAAATCAAGAAAGACATGCAGTTAATTTCTCAAATATATCTTGATTCGAGACGTGTTTTCAAGTATTGTTAGGGTAAACACTCTCAAAAAAAAAAAAAAAAAATTCTTGTTAGGGTAATGGTGAATTGGTGAGTGCAGTGAATTAACGATCATATTCGGATCTATCTATTGTGGTTTTGTATTTTCATTTGAAATTCAATGTGTTTTTTCTCCATCCTTTTGGTTTTAGCCGTAAATTCTAAATATGGTTGAGTTTCTGAACAGCATTAAATACTTTCTAGTTTCTAGTGATCCTCTAGAAAGTATTTATTATTTTCTTTTGTCCCTAAGATTAAGAATTCACTTTCAAACGCATATTCTGGGAGTAACTTTAATCGATACTCTGAGAAGGAACTTTTGCACCTAAAAGAGAAGACAGCAAAACCCCATTTTCAGAGATAATTTTAAAGAAGGGAATGATACAGTGAGACACTTCTTTTTTATTCTTTTTTTTAACTTTTTTCCCAGCTCCAAATCCTTGTGCTCATCTTTTTTTTTTTTTTGATAAGATATACTTTTCTTCTCGGAAACGCATACAATAGCTACCAAATCCAACGTCCTTTTTCCCTTTCACATCAACCTTAAATCCAAAATATTTTTTTTGCTTTTAATTAACTTTAAATCTCCTGTCTTCTTCGGGATGTTAAAGTGAATTCCTAGGAACCAATTGCATTCATGCAAACAAAAGAAGCAAGAACCTTCCAGCCTTTCTCCTTCCCACACGGGATTAGAATCATTAGATGGCTAATCTTTTTCAATTTGGCATCTTTTCTGTATGACACCACCATTCAAACCATTTTTAGAATTGTTGAAAGCCCACAATTAAAAAACAAAACAAACAAACAAAAACAGAGAGAGAGATGATTTTATATGCTTTATTATCATCTAAACAAATCTTTCTCTTAACTAAACTATTAAAGTCGAGCAATTTTTGGTGTTTTCAATAAAAAAATTCTAAATTCAAATCCCCCTTCCCAACTATCAAATTATTAAAAAAAAAAAAAAAGTTATCACTTCTAATTTTCAATTTAACGTGATTCATGCAAAGTATTATTAAAATTTTTAAGTATATGAAATTGTAGTTTATTTGCTGCTTGTGGATATAAATTAATGAGTGGTGATAGTTACACATGGTGTGTACGGAACACATAGCTAAAACCATGTTTTTAAAACATGATTTGAGTTAAAATTGTGAAATTGTGTCTTCAAAACCCAATTTTAATATTTCACAACTATAATAAAAAAACATGATTTCATAAGCTTTTTGCACCGCAGTGTGTAACTAGTTGCGTGCAATACACTAATTTTACTTTTGGAGACGTTATCTACTGATTGAAACTTATCACGTAAATCTTTTTTCTTTTTGTCGACATATTTTCTAGCTTTTTGGTTTGGATTTCCTTAAACCGGTGACTCCAGTTTTGTCATTCCCTTGAGCTGGACAGGATTGTGTTTGAATTCTACTGTATGATCATTGTATGTTGAGTTCTTGGCTCCATTGCTCTTAATATTTACCAATAAAATATATTATTTAGACAAAAATATGTTGAAATATGTCTTCGGCTATTGACACCCCACAGAGAGAGAGAGAGAGAGAGAGAGGCTTAGCACATGGCTCCAGCCCAAACTTAAAGTTAGGTTGGGCCGAGGCTATTCACTGATTGCCTAACGGACCCAACCTACTGTCTACCAAGACTACCATAATATGTACTCCAAGTTATCTTTACCAATCAACAATGGTAACGGGTCAGGAAAATAGGAAATTGGAAGAAGATAATACAAACTACAATATTAGCCAAACCCAAAATCCCCTATTTCATTACTTGAATAAAACTGAATAATAACAAGCTACATATTAGTTCTGGACCAATCCTATTTTATTGGAATTTGGGCTATAATATATTTTTTTTCTACAATAAAGCGTATAATTTTCTGAAATTTATCGATGACCAAACAACTAGTCAAGAAAAGCATAGAACCATAAACAAATTCAAAGATAATGTATTAAGAAAGTTTTTACAAGTAGGATGGCAAAATGTCCAACCTCAAAAGGGGGATGAGACAAGGAGGGGATTTTGCCTACCCTCCTTCTCTCGAGGCTATCACATCGCAAGTGTGTATGTGTCTATATTATATGTAATTTAATATTTGTTAACGAATATTCTATTTATAATTTATTATATATATATATATATATATATTATGTGTGTCTTTAGTTCTAAATTAAAAAGCTAGTTTATTTTATTATTCAGCTTATTTTTGTATTCATGGGTCTCTTATTGTACTTTTTAGTACTATTCAAGGGTCCCACTATACTATTTCAGTTATCTTTTACTTTTATCTACAATACTTTTAACAAAAAAAATTTAGTTTTAGTAAAATAAGCGGATCTCAAATAGATTTTATGTTACCATCCCAAAACACTCATCTCTCTCCCCTGCCTCTTAGCTCTTTCACCTCCATTTATCCATTTTCTTTATCATCGATGTTAGAGCCACTTCATTAAAGATGACAAAATTTCACCTTATCTCATCCTAACCTACCATGCTCCCCCATCCCACGTGGGCTTTTCTCGCCTAACATGGGATATAAGGCATTCATGATCCAAACCTACCTTGCCTCATTACTATCCCTAATTTCAAGTGAAATAAAAAGTTCACTTTACAATTAAAATTTTATTTCTTGTCTTATTTTTTACATTTTGTTAGTCATTTATTACTATTTTTTAATGTCATATAAAATTTTAAATGAAAGTATTAGATATACCTTCTTTTTTTATACAAAATAGAAATTTTACTCTAGAATAATCTAAAGTGTATGCAAGGGTGAAACTCCCTTTTGAAGATTTGAACCTGGCTAAAATTCAAGCTATGTTCTAAGCTATGTTGGTGACTTCATTGCTGACCTAAGCACCTAATGAAATTTCACGTTTCACATTGGAATAACCACTAATACCTTATGCTTTTTCCTTCTTATAGAAAACATGGTCCCAGTGACCTGACTGAATGTATAGCCACTCAAAACCTGACTGAATATTCCTACTGAAAACATATATAAAGACTTTATAATATATTCTGTTAGGCATGCACCAGCAGTTCAGCTTCATATAGTGCACAATACAGGTCAACAATGAGATAAGGAAATTAATAAATTTCCAGGTAGAAGAAGACTTTTTTTTTTCTTTTTTCTTTTTACTTCATTTTTCAAATTATTTCCAAGATACAAACTTAATTGAACCCCAAAAAAAATAAAAAATGAGGGCCAGGGGGCTGACCAAAACCCAATTGACTACATCAAGTCATTCTCGTAGAATTAAATGTTGCCATAGGTTGTGTCATTCACCATACTATTGCAAGACCAAGGAAGGAGAGCCAAAATCAAAAAGCAAGCAAGTGACAAGGAAATTGCCATTAAAAGCTTTGTAGATAATGTGTGGCCAAACTGCTCCATCTAAACAAATGCTTCAAGTTCAAGAGAACAACACGAAACATATTTAGGCCCACAGGCTTTGTTTATAATGGAATGTGGTCCTAAGCTTTCTTTCAAGGAAGAAAGCTCTTAATTATGGACGGAATCACTTTATATATTTTACCGTTCAAGTTCAATGCTCTGGTCAAGCCGAAGTTGTTACGTAGGATTGGGTTTGAATGGTAAGTGGGCCTTTGAGTCTCTCATTATTATCTTTTACCAAAAAAATTGACAAATGATAAATGAATCTAATCAAATTTTAGATCAAAATTAAAATATTTTTTTAGCTTTCAAACCTAACACAAATTGTAGCAGTTATCAACTTATCATATATATGGTAGACTTTTTCCCATAAAAAAACAAAAATAATGGTAGACTTTATTTATTTTTTTTTTTTTTAGTGATGGAATAATGGACTGATGGTAGACTTGTTCCCTAAGATGTCATATCGAAATGGTTTTCCCTTCTACCATCCATTAATGAACATAATAATTTAATAATTTTTTTAAAATAATTTGAGACCTACAACAATTGGATAGAGCAAATTTAAACCTTAGTTTTCCTCGTAAAGAAGAAGAAGAAGCAATACCATTGAAATACTTATGATCAAATATTTTTTAAAATTGCCTAGATACATATAATTTTGTAGGAGCATGAGTGGTGCCTCTTAGCTTATTGTGAAATAGTGATAAGAAAGATACACTCAAGTCTTGTATGACATTTGACATTGTGCCTCGTATGCTTGTTTTTACACATTTGGGACTCGAATTCATGACCTTGGTTTTAATATCACTTGTTAAACTGTAAGTTGTATTACTTCGCCTCAAAACTAATTGGTAATGAGAGAGATACATTCAAGTCTTTTATGGCATTTGAGATCATGCCCCATGTGCCTATTTTAAGAGTAGTCGCACAGAACTGAAAAATGCCCCCATCCACCCTCCCCAGAAAAACAAAGGTCACTCTAGTCAGTAGTCAACACATAATCACGTCTAGAACATAAGATTTTGGAAAAATAGGATTGTAATCATATAGGGGGAAGAAAAAGACTTTGAAGAAATGAACTCTTAAACATCATTAGGAAAGTACGGTTCTCTAAACCATAAGTAAGGTCTTCTAAAGGAAATACCAGGTACGTAGTACTGTATTGATGGAATGACACCAATATAATAAAATTCAGAATCATTGCTCACCACCAGTGGATACTGACAAATTCCAGCTATGGGGCCAAAGTGCGCGATTTAAGATCAATAAGTAGTGTAGGCTAAATAAACATTTACATGATTTGAGAATGGGCTATTATAATTATAGTATATCGAGAACTTTGTAACTCAACTGTGACTTTTTTTTTTATATTTTCAATAAAAATGTTTAGAATTCAAATTTTTCCTTTTCATTATAATTAAGGAATTATCAAAATTTAATATTAAATTATAGTTGTAGAAGTCTAGAAGGTCAAGGACAGGTACAAGAGAAGACAAACTAATTAAAAGCACAATTGTTCCAATCTCTAGGGTCAACAAGCAAAGCGATTTATTGGTTCTCTTCCAATTTAGCGCCTAGCATACAGATTACAGACTTGAAAGTTGTTAGGTCAAGGTTTGCCATCGTAAATTAAAGAGGCATTGATTGAGGAAGTGATCACATGCACATCCCATCTCAATCTCCCTAAGCCTACAAGGCTTTGACATGGTCCAATACGTCCAAACAAAGAAAGAGACCCAGAGTTAGACGTGGCGCTAATGCGTGTATCATGAGGAGGGGAGAAGGTAAGGCTTGGGGGAGTCCCTACCTCCCAGCCTCCCCAAACCTAGGTGCCCAACAAAACCATCAAAACTATTATCCTGTTTGTATTGGTCTACTTATATATATATATATATATATATATATATATATATATATATATTTGTTTACCTATTTGGAAGTCAATGAGTGACCCACAAATATCTTGTTGATATCAAGGATTATTTTTATAAACATATATTTATCTTTCTTGGACTCTTCATTTGTTAAATTATTCATAAATGATTTCCACTTGCCATTTTCAGTAATAGCATAGTTCAATTACTTGAACAAATCAATGTTTTTTTATTATTAATTAATAAGAAACTATGTTGAAAATTTATGAAAGATAGAAAATAATATGCGAAATTTTCAAAACTTAAGAACTAGTCTCCCTGGTAAAGTTGTTAATAATAATAACATGAAAGGGATAGAATTAATTGAATCTTGTTTTTATTAATGATAGCACAAATGATAGGTGAGTTTCTGATTTTAAAAAAGTCCAATCTATAGTTTATGTAGTAAAGTTTTAAATGGAGTCCGAATCTGATAAGGACGAGATATAAAACACATATTTTATATCATCTAATAAGAGATTATCATATTAGTTTTTTTACTTAAAATCCAATACATCATATTACACCTAACAACATCTTAATAAAGTCTTAATTTTGTTGGATTTATAAATGGGTATTAGAATGGATTGAGTGTAACTGTGTTTATTATTAGTTATATGATAAAATGATGTTGTATGCTAGGTTTTACACCACATTCTTATAGAATTTAATTTTTTTTAGATATTGTACCAGTAACTTGTAAATGAATCAATCTTAATTTTTTTATAATATTTTAATGGATGGAGAAACAGCTTTTTCAATTGTGTAACTTATTAATTATGTAACCAAGAAAAATTGCAAGCTGCTTAACTAAGAAAGCTCAAATTTTACAAATATTTTTTTATTGATGAATTCTTTAAACTAGAAGAGGGGCTAACTATATTGGACTTTAAAACAAGATGGTAATTTTCTTCGGCATTTTTTACTATTTCTCCGCCCTATTTGCATAAAGGTATTTTGTGCAACTTGTTCAATACTTGAAAAACAGTAAAAAATAAATCCATATACTCTATCGTGGGAACTGTTAAAGAAGCATATATAAAATGATTACATACTTTGAATTCATATTTACCTTGGGTTAATTAATGAAGGAAATGAACTTGAAACTAAAAAAGAAGCTATGTGAATTGGTACTTTAAAACAAGTTGATGATTTCTGTTGGATTCATAATTTTTATTTTATTTGCAGCCCAATGTGCAATTTGTACAACTTGTTCAACAGATTGAAAATTTAAAACGAATGATTCACATACTATTAGCATCCTTTTAAAAAGACATAATATTAGCATCAAATTGTTGTTTATACAATGATTGTATATATCCTTTCGAATTGACATTTTACCTTAATGTAATGAAGCAAATGGGCATTCCTAATTTCTTGGTCAAGCTTTTCAACAAGTTCCAGAACATCTTGCGTGATATATACTTCGTTGCAATTATAAAAATCACTCAATCCAAAGAATCAAGATAAAATCATTTAGATTCTCAAAAGAAAAAAAAAAAAGATAAAATCATTTAGATAATCTTCTTGAATATTGTCCTCCAAACAGTATGAAATAATCATTATTTACGGACTATAATTATTAAAATCTTACAATACATGATACATTTTACTATACACTGACCTTTTTCTTCAACCATTTTGATGTGTATATCATAAATGTATTTTTAAACGTAAATGTATCATATACTTCGTTGCAATTATAAAAATCACTCAATCCAAAGAATCAAGATAAAATCATTTAGATAATCTTCTTGAATATTGTCCTCCAAACAGTATGAAATAATCATTATTTACGGACTATAATTATTAATATCTTACCATACACGATACATTTTACTATACACTGACCTTTTTCTTCAACCATTTTGATGTGTATATCATAAATGTATTTTTAAATGTAAGTGCATACTGTATCCCATGATGTGACATGCATATCTTGCAGTATGATATGTAAAAATCATACATAATATAAAAGCCGATTTAAATGAAGCTTTGCAGTATGATATGTAAAAATCATACATAATGTATAAGCCGATTTATAATGTGGTACATTTAAATCATTTCATATTCAAATACTTAATTCTTTATATTTAGAAACAGTAATAATATGTTTTAAAAATTAAAAGTCACTATTGCACAAGTATTTTGATATAGGTCTTTTAATGTGTAGTTCTTAGTTATACATTTCTTTAAGGTAAAAACTAATTTATCTAATTATTCGTTGAAAATAGCTAAAAGGGAGAAAATAAGAGATCAAATGTAAGACCACCGTAGACAAGTCATTATAAACATTAAAGGAATATAAATAAGAAGAGAGCAGATTTTAAAAAATGAAGATAAAATCTGAAAGTTAGGTGATGCTATCAAACTGTATCAAATACCACCTAAAACTAGTCCTAAGAATGTTTGTTATTGTCAATAGCCTTGTAATTTAGTAGAATTACTCGTTTGTAATTATTGAATTATAAAAATAAAAATAAGTTTATTGCTTGCTCAAAGGATTGTGAAAAATAAAAATATTGTGTATGAAAAAAAATTTAAAAGATATTGATAATTGGAAGGACACAGTTTACAGTCCAAACCCAATATGTATGGGATCTTGGCCCAATGAGTCTAGTACAATAAATTTGTAGAGAGTGGGTCAAAGAACTAGGTCCTAATGAGTTGGACAATGGCTAGTACTGAATTAAATGATAATCAAATACAGATAAGAGGTTCTGATATCAATGGACTTTCAGTCCAAGGAGGTCGCACTTGTATAAATTGATCACAATTGGATACAAAGACAATTTTGATTGCTATAGTATTCTTTTTCTATTTTTCCGATCCCTATCTCATGGAGGGTCTCTCACATTATATAGTTTCCTTTAGACCATCTTGATCCTATACTTATTGATCGTCTGAGCCCTTACTTGAGTACCTATCCCATCGGACACCCTCTTTGGTTTTCTGTGAGTTATGGTGGCCAAGACAATACTGTTCAGAAGTCTTCTCCACATAAATACGGCAAGAAAAGTAGCTGCAGTGCATTTAATGCAGTGGTAGCAGCTTTCCCCTAGATATTTTTAGATTTCATTCTTTCTCATATGTTCATGAGGTAAATCTTTATCACTGGAGCTTCCTAGAAGGTCATCGTGATTGTTGGAATACGTATTTGAGACGAATTTATCATATCCAAGGAGATATTCCTCCTCGGACTATCCTCCTATCCGTATTTCGCTCATTAAATCCTAGGTTTGAACCATTCATTACCATTCACTTATCCTCGGTCAAGGCCCCAGGCCTAATACATAATTTGGGCCCTTAACCCTACAATAATAACAGGGGAGAGTTAAAGTGTTAGTAATCGGATAATAATACATTCATTTACTATTCCTATCCAGCCCCATTGGTTCCTAACATAAAGGAAGGCTGTGTGAAATAATTATACATGAAGTATATATGTTTGCGATATGCATGATATATGTTATTTTATATTTAAAAAAGAAACTAAAATTAAGTTTTTTTTTTTTTTAGGGAGAAATTAAAATTAAATTAGTCAATACATAATTCAAAATAATTTTTTCATATGGGTTACAGTTAATATTCTTCATTCATTTATATCAATGATTTTTATTAAATAAATTAGACATTACACATTTGGGTTATACTAAAAATTTTATTTATTATGAAATATTAAATATTTAAAATCGCTTTTCATGTCTAAACATATACAAATTTATACAATAAAATTTTAACAATAATAAAAATTACAGAAAAAACCTTAGCTTTCAAATATGACAAATGCAACAAACATCTCTAATCCTAAACCACAAAAAGCATCATTGTCATTTCTTCTCAAACTAAAAAATAAAAACACATTGTGTTTATTTTAATTCTCCAAATGCCAAAAAAAAAAAAAATCTTTAAAAAAAAATGCTTTTATTAAAGAGAATTATATATCATTTATCAAGAAAATATATCTTGAATACACTTTGCTTTAATGAGATACCTATAACATAAGAGTAAGGTGCTTTAATGAGCTACCTATGACATAAGAGTAAGAAGAAGGGAAAAAAAAAATTCATTAGTCATTCACATAAATATAGGATAATTTTTTTAAAATCTAAGGGTGCCATTAGCTTTTTTTATATATAAATTTTTTATTTATAGGAGGGAGAGGGGTATTGGGACGATAGTCCCTCCCCTCTATCATTGTTTTTCAATGTGTATTATAATACAACAATGTCATGTGGTTCAGGGGACATAGCGACATAACACAACTCCTAACAATGACATAAGAGATTTAAGTGTGGAAAAATTTTAATACCTCAAATGAATTGAGTAGTTGATTGGATTAGAATCCCAAAACTTTCGAGTCAATTATGGATTTTCAATAGATTAATAAGGGTGAACTACGATGGTTTTTTTTTTTGCCATTATTCGTGCATTAATCACTCAACTCTTAATCAAAATATCTCAAGTGACTCTTCTTCATTTTTTTATCAAAAGGGTCACCTATATTTTTAAGTGAATTTCTTCATTACAATCTTATCTTTCCTTATATTTCTGCTTATCCATATTAAAATTATTAATTCAATAATTTCACTAACCTTACGTTTGGAATGAGGGAGAACAGAAGATACTAAATTTTAGTATATTCCAACCATCTTTCCCTTTCCTCTAATTTTCTCTCCCTCCATCCCCCTCCATTCTAAACCATGGAAGTCAATATCGTATTGGTATCGGCCGTACCAGGAAAATATATCATACCGGCCATTAAGCTTATAATAGTATTCTTTTAAAATGTACTAAAAAAATATTGGGTTGCACTGGCTTGTATCGGGCATATTTTGGGTGTTTTGGTAGGTACAATAAAAAATTTAAAATGTTAAATTTTTTAATCTTTTTTAAATAATAATAATTAAAAAAAAACATGTTATTCAAGCCATCATATTGGTTAATGTACTTAGACTAATACTTAGGCTTATAAAATATATGGATTTTAAATTTTATGTTAATAAACATAAAAATTAATAAATTCATACTTACATAAATAAACACAAACATATTTGTGTGTGTGTGTGTGTGCGCGCGCAGTCTCTTAGAAATATATAAATAGCAACAATTCCAAAAAGGTATTGTGGGGCCCAAACGATTTACGGGCCGGGCCCATTTACCTGGGGAAAATCCAAAGGCCCAAGCCGAGGAGGGCTATGGCCCAAACTCGACCAAATAGCCTATGGACATCGCCGAGGACGGCTCAAACCCAAATGAAAGGAGGGCAGAAACGGTATAATCTAAAATATCCAGCTGCTGTTATTGCCTTAATGCTCTGAACCTGACAGAGCCGCATTCTTTGGCTTTTACAACCATCCCCAACGACTTTGGGGGATAGGCTGATGGGACAAGTATATTTTGATTGACCCTATACGTGACAATGAACGCAGGCGAATATAAAAGGAAAAAGAAGTAACCTGTTGAAAAATGGCCAGAAACCAGGGCCTCCCAGCCCACCTCCACTCCAGGGGTGTAGGAAAGCTTAAGTTCATACGAACACCGCGAAAAACCCACCGCCTATCGAACAAGGCCTAGCCTTCCAAACCCACGCTCTACAAATGATATTGTTAGGGGCCTTTTCACGTGCGAACCCGACACTGTTACGGTCCGTCACGAATCGCGTCCTTACAGGTATATTAGACTCAACCAAAACAAAAATATTTTATTCTCATGGCCCAACCGAAATGGCCTCCAGTATGAAATCAACTCCCTTGTTCCAAACACACCACAAAATATCTATTGAAGGCATGTCAAATAATACTTTTTTCCAAGATATTTATATTTTTAAAATTAGGAATGGCATTTGGAAAAAAGAATTTCCATTCCAAACTCAAACCCTCTAAATATTTTAGATGTAAAACTCTACAAAATTTTAGGAATTTCATCCAAAACTCAAGGTCATTTATGTTTGCAAAACCAAACTCGTTTCAAATCCATTTTGTTTATTTAACCATGAGTTTGGTTGAAAGGGTTGGATTGACCTAAAATTTAATATTTAACATATTATTTATCTAATTTTAATCATTAGAAGTACTTTATACTAAATTAAACAATATTTTAAGAGAGAAAGAATAAAACGTTTACTTTTGTTAGAGAATTACTAATTTTAAAAGTAAATAAAATTAACGATAGTGGCATCCTAATAATTTACATATATAATCTAGTTGGGTTTGGATACATAACTTGCAAAACCTAACCCTTCTCAGACAATTGTTTAAAAATTTAGAAAACAAACGCATACTAAACACTAATTTAAAATTCTTAAACCCCTTACCTTTTAGGGTAGGAAACCCTACTAAACTTTCCCATTACCATAGTTAAACTACAAAGATAAAATGGAATATAAAAATAAATTTGATTTAATATTCAATCCACAATAAACCATTTGTTCATTTGACAATAGTTTATTTAGATAGTGTTTATAAATAAATTAAAAAATACATAACTTTTATATTGAATGTGTAACAAAAACTAGTTTTTTAGTTTTTTTTTTTTTTTAAAACACTAATAAATAAGCAAAAACTAAATGCAGTACATATCATGACAAAATAATTAAATTTTAGGAGATAACTTGGAATCCAAGTTTTTTTTTTTTGGAATCCAAGTTTCAATTATAAAATAAAGCAGATAATGTGATTGTATTATTATAAAGTGGTTTAGACCACTTAGAATGAACAAAATCACTTGGAGGAATCCTTATCATGATGATTTAACACAACAGAAAAATACCCAAAAAAAAAAAATGGAGTTGTGTCCAATCGGGCGGTAGAAGACAAAGACCACTTTGGATATAGATGGGAAGAGCAAGAAGCAAGGAACCTCTACACGTAGCCTATAACAAAATAGTGAAATACTATTTTATAACAAAAGCCAAAAGCTAGGGAAGGAGCCGAAGCTGAGCCGATAAAAAGAGAAGAGAGGCACTAAACTCAAGGGCAAAGGTAAAACAGTAAACAAACTTGGGGAGCAAGAAGATTGAGGAATAAACCCGGAGCTTTCGGTGTAAGCATCAACTGTCAATTCATTGTTATCTGTACTCCTCTTTTTCTCTTTTTTTTATATCTAAGATTTCACTCCTCGTCACCATTTCGTCACGCCACGTTATCAATTTACGTCACCAATGACATCTTATTCCTTTTCTTTTTTCTTTTTTTTTTTTTCAATTTTTTCATATTCTTTTTTTTATTTTATTTTTTTCTCTTCTAGAATCTAAAAACCCTCTCTTTCTCTCTCATCTATTTTATTCCTATCCTCCTCCTACCTATGTTACTTCCGCTTTTGTTCCACTTGTTTGATTGGTAGATTTTGCAATAACTTATCCTTTTCTTTTTTCTTTTTTTAGTTTATAAACTCGGTATTTTTTTTAAATATTTTTTGTCATTTTCCTGAGGCATTTGCATGTTCTGTTTTAAAAAGGTCAAAAGGAAAAAGGGATTCTTGGATAAAGAACAAGACCCTTAATAATTTAACATTAACAAGACCCTTACTAATTTAACATTAACAAGTTAACACAATCAAAAGATTTTTTTTCATAGATATTTCTTGCAATTATTTTGGCAATTTGGAAACTGCTTACTTTTGATAGTTTGTTTGTTTGTGTATTGTTTATAAAAATATATTATTTTAGTAACTTTTATGTTAAATGTATATATAAAAAATGTTAAACTTTTTTTTTTAACAATTTTCAATCCCATATGATATATCATTTATATATATTATTAATTAAATGGTCTATTTAATAGTTATGAAACTTATTTAAATGACTTGATGGATCACGAGATTAATGTTAATCATATGAATAGTACAATAATAAGTTGGAAGAATTTTATTTCATCCAGAAGAAAGCCCTATCAAATCAGTTATACCCTAGTTTTTTGAGTTGCTTTGTTGACTAGTAGTTTGCACAATTAGGTTAGTAACACCATATGATTATCAAAATGCTTTCAATATCACAAAGAAATTAAAATTTGATTTCGTAAGTATCTTTTTGTTTTTATAGATGAAAAATTGATTTTGTGTAAGTTTGTGAGAGTGTTTGGCTGTTTTTTGTAAACTTTTTGCTTCTTTTTTTTAAGTCATTTTATAGATAATCTAATTTTTTTGTTTTTTTTTTAAATAAACTAACTTTTAGTTTTTTATTTTAATTTTTTGTCATATATTTAATATTTAACATAAAAGTTATTATACAAATAAGCTAGTTACCAAAAATTGCCGAGTACCCAATCAGATACACATAGGCCTGCTTTGTAATATCTCACTCTCAAGTAGTTGTTATTGAAAAATAGTTGGAGAAAGTCTTCAATGGAATATTCGTTTTTCAAAATTACTGTATTGGTCTCTGCCATGAACCCCAAGCATTTCCATGAGAAAAGATTGCGTATCACCCACAAGGGAGAACCACCTAATTTTTAAAATATCATATGAACTTGGAAGCAGCAATGCAGCTTGACCAGATTCGAATTTAAGAACTATAAGAATGAGATAGAGACTGACTCAGTCATGTCATGGGTCAACTCATGCATTCCAACTCATAAAATGTTGTTATCTAGTGAGAGAGAGAGAGAGAGAGTTATCTAAAAATTTTCTTAATACCAGTATAAGAGACAGAGAGAACTTCAGTTAAAAAACCTCTTAATATAATCTTTTTTTGATAAACCTCTTAATATAATCTTGTTTGCTAAACTTATGGATATAAAATTTTTAGAATATAAATATAGGCAAAAATCTTCTTCGATCCATATCAATATGTGGTATTTTTATCATGGTCCTTAGTTTTTTAAATGTAAAAATGCAAAACTAACTTTATAAATTTCATTTTTTATCATTTCAGTTCTCTAAATTTGAATTTTGTCAATTCAATCCTCTAAATTTTAAGTATAGTCAATTCAGTTATCCGTTAATTCAGTTATCCGTTAATTCTTCTGTTAAACATTGCCGTCCACTTACTAATATAAATTTCAATTATTGTGTATTACAATGACTACTTAAAAGTAAATATTATGCCAATTTTCTCAACAAAAAAAAATATTATGCCAATTTAGAGAAAACTATCTGCCCATTTGGCAGAGAAGTTTGAGTAATATTATTTGTATTTTTTTGAAATATGTGTGGATGAAAAAGTGTGTAAAAATACGTGTAATGTTGTTTAAAAACTGAAAACATATACTCCCTCCGTCCCACTTTTTTTTTCCTGTTTGAAAAGTTAAACTTTTTAAGGGAACATCATTTATTGTCTCGTCTGTCTTTTAAAAATGTATAAGGTTCGTTAAATTAGTAAATTAATAAGGGTATAATAAAAATATTAGTAAATTAATAATTTTTACTTTTAAAATCAAGATAATATTTTGAAACATTTCAAAATAACATAGAAGATAAAAAAAAGTAAGACAGATGTATAAGGTTCGTTAAATTAGTAAATTAATAAGGGTATAATAAAAATATTAGTAAATTAATAATTTTTACTTTAAAATCAAGATAATATTTTGAAACATTTCAAAATAACATAGAAGATAAAAAAAAGTAAGACAGATGGATTATTTAAGATGCTATATCAAATTGGCCTAAAATTTCAAGAAAAAAGGTAATATATTTTGGGATTTACCTAAATGTATCTGAAAGAAAAATTGACTGACTCCCTCGAAGAAAGCAGAGAAGGCTACCTACCGACCGTTTCCGAATGTGGCAGCCGGGGCATTTACGAGAAGCAAAGGAGGAGACATGTCAACTCCAATGCAACCTAACCCCATTTCGCATGTCCTTAGTCGACATATACAAATAGATTGGCTGGCTCTCTTTTCAATCTCACACTTGCCACGCATTTTTGTCCCATCTCGCTTAATTTCTTTACTGTACTTCAACCTACGTTTTTGCCTATCTATACTTTTTTTTTTTTTTTGGAGAAAGTATCTATACTTTTTTTGATAATGAATCTGAGGCAAGATACATTTTGTAATTTTCTAAAAAATACTATTTCCTCTAATAAATTTATTATTATAATATTTTAAATTTTTCATAATTAGATTAATAATTATTTAATTTTTAATATACTCATTACAATATGACTTGTAACTTTTTAAAGTTTAAAAAATTGTAAGTAAAAATTTGATATAGGAGTCGGTGTTATTAGTCGGATATAAAGAAACCAAATGATCTAACTGTAAACTTATGAAAAAATATACCTCACAAAAGTTACACTATAATCCAACCCATTGTTAATTTCGATTGTGAGGATAACTTTTTGCTTCAAACAAGTTACACTATGTACCTGTTTGGATTGCATTGAATTTGCGTTTATGTTTTCAGTCTTCTTCTTTTTTTCTTTTTTTTCTTTTTTTTCTACGCATGAACAGTAAAATCATGTGATTTTACTGTTCAGGAAAAAAAACACTGTTTATGCATTGTTCACGCACAGTTCATGCATTATTCACTCACTGTTCATGGGTCCTACGATACTATTTACACATTTAAAAATTATTTTGCTATAGTGTTTTCAGTTTTCAGTTTCAGCAAAAATAAGTTCAATCCAAACAAACCCTATAGTAACTTTTTGCTTCAAAGTTGTAGTTTTGTGGATAATCGTGGTTTTTAACTCGAGTGTGTATGTGAATGGTAGTTAGTTTAATTGATAATTTTTTTAAAAAAATAATAAAAAAATTTTAATTTTTTTAATTTTTTGAATTATAGAATAATTTCATATTTTTTCCCAAATTTAGTAAATTATTTTAGAAAATTTATAATGACTAAATGGTGAGATTTTGGTTTAAAAATTCTCCTTGAAAGTTTTATACAAGATGGGGAGGGGTTGTTTACGTGCAAGAGTGTGAATAGTTGGGAGGTCATTCTTTTTTTCTTTTTCTTTTCTTTTTTTTTGGTAAAAAGGATGCTGCATTAGAAACTAAACAACTGAATTACAAGAAGGAACAGACCGATCAAAACCAACCCTAACAACGTCTAGACCAAGCAGAAGTGTAACATCTGCTAGAGTTTAAGAAAACAACAAAATCTTGAAGCAGTAATGCATCTCTTTTAACTAATACATATGCACATTTGTTAACTTCACGATAACAATGGTGAATTTAGACCAAAGGAATTTCCTTAAGCCCGTCTTTACAATCTGTAACAATCGCATCAAAACCATTTGGATTCCCTTCATCCTTCTTCAAGAGATCCACAACCAACTTCGCATTCAACTTTAAACCATATCCAAAGTACACAAAAAATGAAGAGAAGTTCATTCATATCACAACACTTTGCTAGAAAAATGAATGGAGCCCACACGCTTTCAACGTCAAATCTCAAACCTTTGTTTAGCATGTGATCAGCAACAGTTCTTTTGTTTTTCTTTTTCCCTTTATCGAAACACTACATTGATATAGATTGATATATAATCATATAAAATACGGCCAAAGTAGTCCAAAATAATATAGCAATGATGGATGGAGAATATTTATGGTCACACGAGCAAAAGATTGACAGCCCTTGGATTAAGGAACTGAATTAGGTCCAGGCACTAAATTCGATCTAATAGTAAAATATATTTAAAAATTAATATGTGTCATCATTTCAATGAATCTAGTATTACTGAACACTACCATTTTTTATTCATGAATAAAAAATTAAGACTGAGTGAACTTATAGTACATAATAATATACCAATACTCGATGAGTGACCAACAATGTTGAGGTTAAAGTCAAAATGTGCAGACGAGACACTGTGCATGAGATTAGCGGTGTTAAAAATCTTCCGTGTTTTGATCACAAATATTAAAATATATATATATATATATATAAAGATTAGTGAAAAAGAAGGTAAAATATATATAATTGTACTCATACAGCTGTAAAGTAGGAAATAGAGACTTCCTTAGAGAAAAAAAAAATAACAGTAAATTAGTACTAGATATGTGTATAATCAAAATGTCCCTCTCATAGGAATAGGAAGAAGAAGAAGAAGAAGCAACAAACATGGTCTTTTCAGGAATGCGAGGGAAGGTAAAAAGCTGACTTATGTGCTCTATGAAAGTAAAGCATATCAAAGCTTTGAAGTAAACGAGTTCCCTCACAAGGAAATTAAAATAGTTGCCAAGAATGTTCAATTACTAGAAAATAAAAAGAAACAGTCATTGGCTCATTTGGGTAATTTTATCATATATATTTTTTACTTGTTGAAGTAATGACCACAGATGGAAAATCTAACAAATTTTGAAATTCATGGTACAAATAGACACTTACCATTGATAAGTATTGACACGGTGGGTTATTTGTTTTAAGTGTTATGCATAAGTGCAAATGTGATCAATATTTAGAATCCGAGTAGAGTCATTAAGAGCAAATGTGTTTTTAATACTTAATTCAACTCGTTTACAGTACCATTGAATTAGTCTTAAAACATTTATGGAATGTAAACTTAAATTATTTGTAAGGTTAAATGGCTATACAAATGAAAACTAATTTTTCATATGGCTTTATATATATTTAATTATTTATAACTTAATTAGAGCAAATTTGAATATTTATGACATCATAAATTTATCTTTTTATTTGTGCCACTTTTCTCTTTTTAAGCAGCATTTTTTTTCCCCTTAAAAGTTCCCATGTCATTCATAAAGTGACTGCTCAATTTTATTTTTTGGATAGAAGTATCGAATTACTAAATTTTATTTAGACAAAGAAAAATATCATTTTTTAAGGACTGTTTGGTAACGTTATTTTAGTAATGTAGTTTATATTTTTTAAAAGTACGTGTAGATAAAAAATTATGTAAAAATACATATAATATTATTTAAAAACTGAAAATATATATTTAAATATATGTACCAAATAACCCCTCAAATACTACATTACATTTTTTTTTCATTATAAATTTTTAACCGCCTCCTATGTCCTAATGTCCAACATAATGAAACAAACTTTAGCTAATGTAGGCAATTCATTGTCTAGTAAAAAGTAAAAACCCAAAAAATAAAAAATGTAAAGCATTCCTATTGGCTATTGTCGTCTAAAAAGAGGGAATCAATATCCATTCACTCGCAGTGGTGTGACGGTAACGGCGCGAGTTTAAATTGAAAAAAGCGGGGTTTTTAAAAAGAACAAAAAAGATAATGTTGTAATTAATAATAATTGAGAGAAGGGGAGGAGAAAGTGACTGATATTGGGAAGCGAGCTTACGCGTAAAGGAGAACGCCGAACGACGCGGCTTGACCGTCAAGCTGCTACTGCTACTACTTACTTATTACTTATAGTTTAACTATATAGTATTACAATACCGTGTACTCTTAGTATAATGATCACTTCACAAGTATAAATATTTGTAAGATCTAGAGGGTAAGGGTCAGGTTTAAGTCTCCAAAAAAAATTTTCACACACATATACATTTAGATTAGGTTAGAATATAAATTCTATCTTATATATAAAAAAAAAAAATACAGAACGCACCCTTAATGCAGTGGTCACTTCACAAGTATAAATATTTGTAGGATCTGGAGGGCAAGAGTTAGGTTTAAGTCTCCAAAAGGGAGTTTTACACACATATACATTTAGATTAGGCTAGAATATAAATTCTATCTTATATATAAAAAAATATATAGAGTATTACTATTATTATTCTATTCCCTACTAGTAAATAAAGTTAAAACAAAACCCGACACCTATGAGTGTGTGCTAGTTAAGTTGGCGTCTTCTACTTGAACGTAATTATAGTGACAGCTCTATCGAGAACGCTAATGAGCATGAGCCGAGAGTATATAGTTATTTTCTAGACATTTTTTAATGTAGAATTCGAACATGAGACCTTCACATTTCAAACCCTTAAAAGTGAGCTCATAACAACTAGATCAATCACCTTCGATAATTAAGTATAATTATATTGATATACACAACAAAGTGGTATTGTATGTCACACACAATGAAATAGTGTTTGTATGGCACATATACACATACATAATGAATACAAATCTTCTATACCATTTTTTTTTATAAAATAACCAAAGTTTAAAATTTTAAAAATAAATAAACATTTTACAAATTATAATGGCTGGCAGGTAACTATCAGTACTTCATTCACAAGTCTTTCCTTTCTCTCTCAAATGACTTCAAAGTTCAAACAGTCAAACCCCGCCCCAAAATACAAACCATGGTTAGTCGTATTTAGTTACCCTGCACCTACAGTACGTGCCACGTATTATTAAGCATTTTGCTTAGCTTACAACCAGTACGGAAGTGTGACGCGTGTCCCCCAAGAATACAACGCGGTTTCTTCCTTCTCACCGCCCTATTTATCTCCCCTCTCCCCCCTTCTTCTCTTTCCCTCTCATTTCCTCTTCTCTCAACTATCAACTCACTTTTACTTCCCAACTCAACTCTTTCTTTCTTAAGCTCACATCATCATCTTCTTTCTTGTTTTTGTGAAGACTTATTAGTTTCTCCGCCGAAATTCAACCCAAAAACGATAATGTTTTAAATTATTGTTTACCTTCAAAAGCTTTTAAAAACATTTCTAAAGAAAATCATTTATGGCTGACAACATGGCGAGTATTGAATCTTGGAATTTCCGTCACTCTTTCGCAGACACATGGATCACCGATGCTCTTCAGAAATCGATTTCGAGCGCGAATCCAGCAACCGATACGCTATCTCCGTTGCTAAACCTCATCAAGCCCGACATGACTACGTCGCCTACTCCAACAGTTTCGGGCGTATCGGGCGGTTCGGATCCCGAGACTCCGATACCGAAACGCCAGCGAAACGCGATTCCGGTTTCTGGAGGTGTAGGGAAGGTTTCGAAACGGAAATCGCGCGCTTCGAAGAGGTCACAGACGACTTTTATAACGGCGGACGCAGCGAATTTCCGCCAGATGGTGCAACAGGTTACCGGCGTGAGATTCGGTAACGCGTCGTCGGTTCCGATGGTGCCTATACTGAAGCCGGAGCCGCAGAGACCCGGTAACCGGTTACCAGGAGGAGGAGTAGGAGTTGGAGCTTGCTTGCCGACTCTCGATACGTCGGCGTTTTTGTTGGACCATCATCAGCAGCAAGTGGTGGGATCCAACTCAGCTGCGGCTTTAGCTGGAGGAGCTGGAACTGGACTTGGTGGGTCGGGTGGGCCACTTTCTTTTGGGTCGAATCTGGGTCACGTTTCTGATGGTCCCGGTATTGGTAGTTTCGGTGGTGGGTTTGATTTTGACACATTCGCGAACTTTCCCACTCTCGAGTCGTGGAAAGTCATGTGATACTTCCCAGCATATTTTTTTGTTTAATTTTATCTTACCCTTATGAATATGGTTTTTTCTTTTTTAGATTTTAATTTTAACCCAGGACCCAGTGGTTGGATCTGTTTATAATTTGGGGGAGACCGTGTTTGGGTAGTAACTCTTTTTTTTTTCTTTTTTGTTGTTGTTGCAGCATAGTTTCGTTGTTAATTAGTGGTGTAATGGTGATATGGTATATTATTATGGATTATGGATTACTTATGGATTATGGATTATGGGTTATGGCTCTTTGTTTAATTTAAAACTTTTTTAAGGCATTAGGTATTTTTGCACTTTGTATGATTTGTACACCTATAGTGTAGCAGCCTTGTTTTATATGTGATCTTTGATCTTTCTAATCCAAGACAAAGGTTGTAAAAGAGGAATGTGAACCTCCACGCAACGTTGTACTACCATTCCAGAAGTACCTTCTTCATTTTTTTTTTTTTTTTTTTTTTAATGCTTAGGCCTTAACTAGCCGAAGTGACAATGTGTCGGCAAGTTTTATTAAGGACACAGAATTTTGCGGCATTGTGCATCGTTGGCACAATTTAGAGCTGACAGCAAACCCACCCAAAATTGGTACCCATAACTTTTGAGTCGACAAGATGTTCTTTCTCTTGTTCTGTGGGTTGTTTGGGCAGCGTTTGGATTACGTTTCAGCGTTTTGCCCTTCTTCTTCTTCTTCTTCTTTTTTTACTAGCATCTCAGCGTTTGAAACATAAACAGCACATTAAGACAAATGAATAATATTTTTATTTGTAAATAATAATCAAAAATTATATTTTTATTATTTTTTCAGTTTTCAACAAAATAATAGTATTCAACGGCATCCTTGGTCACGACTAAAGCCTAAAGATATTTAGGTAAAAATATAAGAATAAAAAAATTCCTTGAGTTATTATATATGGGGTTTATTCACAATGTTGATATATTTTGACTTGGCTTGTTTGCTAGATAGTAGGTGTGATGATTTATAATAAACCAACTTGCCAAACCTTGTAGAGAAGAGATTAATAAATTATTTGGCTAAACTAGTTGGTGTGTGGTGCAAGTTACCTAGTAAATTAATGTTATCCTTTAATAAATAAAATACAATGCCTCTTTCTGGGGGGTACTGAAATAAAATTCAATGCTAACATGATAGGATGAGATGCGTCATTCATTCATTATTTAATTAAAAGAAATTCATCCATCTTCAACTAATTTATATTAAAGTTAAAGGTGCGAAGGGTTTACTCAAGTCAAAAAGTTCTAACTAAAGAATTGGCCCTCTAATGGGGTTAGTTGAGTGCATGGGCAGACTTAAGTCTCGATTTGAGAGTTGAGTTTGCTACAATCCAATAATTCTTAATATGCTGCGGAATGCGTAACTACAAAAATATGAATTGATTAACAATATTTACAATATAGATGAGATTACATCTTTTATTGATGTGCCAATCGTTTAACAATATATATACACACATTGATGAGACTAGTTTTAAATATAATCAACTGTTATTGTTAGTGTAAGCTAATAAAGAAAAAAAAAATTATGAGAAATTTATTGAATTGGCCAATGATTCCAAGATCAAATACCTTTTTTTTTTTTAAGTGAAGTTAAAGTGGTATACCTTTGTGTTAAAATCATATTTCCTCTCTCTTTTGTGTGTGAGTGTTTATTTGTTTCTCTAAAATATAGATAGGTTTTTCTAAGATTAAAAAATGATAAATTTAATTCAATAAATGTACAAGTAGTGGCATTTAAGTGCTAACCCAATGATAATAGCATTTTTTGTGATGTTAACCCAGTGGTAATAACATTTTTTGTGATGTTTTATTTCTGTAATTCAAATCTTGCATTCCCACTATTTATCTATCTCAAAAAATAAAATAAAATTGTGTGCTTTATCAAGAAAAAGAAATAGTGTTTAATTCTTGCTTTAAACTTTGTTTACTCTTAAATCGGACAGTTTTTCATCTACCAAATGATCCGAAATCAATCAAATATATGTAATTGATTTAAAGGATGTATACATTGTCATTTTTCATGGCTTGACTTACCAAATATCATGTAAAATGTCTTTCATATAATACATAACAGGAGTCAATCACTGTTCATCAAAAAACAAGAGTCAATCACTTTTGATATATTGATAAAATCGGAAAGGCAAAATGTCCCAATAGTGGGTCATTTCACCCACGTGTATTGGTCAAAGTTTTGAATTTTGTTCAGAGGTTACCAGAATAGAATATTTCTGTATCAATAATAATAATAATAATAATATAACGTTCATAAACAAAATAATATAATAAGTCCATATTTCATAATTAATTCTATTTTACTAACTAACATAAATTCATAAAAAGATGTAATAATTTTTTTAATAAAAAAAAGTTCATAAAATATCGTCATAATTATAAAAATCTCTTACATAATTTATTTATTTTTTGGAAAAAACATCTCATACATAATTAAACTAACAGAAAAAGTTCATAAAATCCCATGAAAGTGAGCATTTTTCTTTGAAAAAATTTGTAAGAAAGCCCACAAAATCAATTTTGATCCAAAAATGCAAATTCTTTCTTAAAATGCCGGAATTCTGTCAAAACGGTTGATATAAGCCAAAATTTTGACTAAGATGAAATAGAGGATTTAGTCTATCGATTTATGAAACGAAATAGAATATTTTGGCTAGAGCAGAATAAAATTTAAAACATTGGTATTGGTTGTGTCAGCACTCAAATTGAAGTTGACCTTGTTGACTACCCTTAAATTTTGAGGTAAATTTGATTTTGTCCCATAAAGTTTTAAAACTTGGATTCGTATCCCTAACTTTTGTATCGTTTGAAAATAAGTCCTTTCGTCAATGCACCATATTGAAGTGTTGTCGAGTGCCAACTAAGTTCAAAATGATGTCATTTTTTCATTCAAAACTACAACGTCTTAACTTTTAACCCTTATTAAAGCCATGTAAGATATTAGTTCAACTAAACTGTAATTTACATCTTAAAGTTTGAAATAATTTTGATTTTTCTCTCTAAAATTTCAAATTATAGATCTATAAAATTAAGTCATTTCGAATTGAGATGACACTCTTAAAAGACACCTAATCAAAATGCATGCATGGATAGAAGAGTTTAAATCCAAACGATATGCACGAACACCTAATCGTTTTGTTTTGATTATTTTTTCCCTAAATTTCAAATCAAACCAAGAAGAGAATCTTCATACTTAATTCAAAGTATTAAATCACCTAAGCCAAACCAACAAGATAATCTCACTTAGAACTCTTGTACCTTTGGCACCAGTGACTGTATTATAAATTGTGTTTTGATTATTTTACATCCAACAGTATCTATATTCTTTCACATCAAATCCACATTCTTTCATATATTGTGTAAAATGTGAATACTTGGTATAAAAATACAGACATTGTGTGAAACATTTTGCATCTAAAAATGTGAAAGAACATTTAACCTTATAAATTATAACTGCATCCCCCCATTAAATATAGAGTATGCATTTGGCTAATTTATTTGTTGTTACTTTATTTACATTTTTTTTTTTTCAAAGACAAAAAGTAACTTTAGCATAATCTGGATGTGTTGGAGATGTCTATTATTAGAACTTGCTACGAGAAACTTCAATTAGGATTAGTCTTTGGAAACACTAGAAGGAAATGACGGGAAATTAAGTTCTTCTTAACTTTATGATGAGGAATCCACTACTGTCATTTTAGATAGACTTTGATAAATCCTGGCTGCATAACCCTTTTGAAACTATTTTTTTTTCCCTCCCCGGTCCATCTTTTCCAAGATCCAATGACGGGTAGAATTTGCCTAAATGGAACTGGTCTCTTCCTAATAAAGTCGATCAAAAATTGAAAATAAATGTTGCCATCATAGCACTATGAACTTAATTTGGGTCATGAGTCAAAAAATGACTTCCCTAACGACAAACCCTTGAAAAAGACCGTGGCCATGGTGCATCCCATCTGGTTGCATTTCTCTATTAACCATTTCATGTCATAATTTAGACAAACAGACCTCCGTGATATATGGACAGCAGTACTTCGAGTCGTGAAAATCTAGGACTACAATTATTTTTGCCACAATTTCGATACAGTAGTGGTATAGAAAAAAAAATTGTAAATCCATGTAAATATAACACGAGATTACTTTTGCTTATAATTTTCTACATCGAAATTATGACAAAGTTGTGAAAAAAAGAAAAAAAAAGGAAAAGGTTGTTGTAGAGCCACTCTTATGAGTCGTTGTCAGACCGTTCACAGATCGAATATTTTGCAAAACAAGGAACCCCATCGTTTTGCATAAGGTGATAGATGCCACAACGTAAGCATTGGAAAGCTACCTTACTCGCTATAGATGTGAAAAGACCGCCACATGTTATCTTAGAAGATGCTAATCTTTTGAGTTTACATTAATAGATCTCAGCAAAAAAGAGTTTACTTTTAATAGAAGAGTGAGAAAAGATATAAAAATCTTTATTACTTATTAGGAGAGATGGTATAATGATATTGACTAATTGACTAGCTGTTTTTATTTTGTTCACGACTACATGTCATTCAATTTTAACGTATTCTGTGACGATATAGGAGCCAATTACCTTTCGTTGTCTCTTTCCCCCTTATTGGCAGTATTAAGAATTATACTTTAGGATCTTTTATTGAGAAAATAACAGTTCCCTAATCAAATTAATAATACTAATAAAAAAGAAAAAAAATTTGAAGACTCTTAACATCAGAAAAATTCTATAAAATTTAACATATAAGTCCCCGAACGCAAAAGCCAAAAATGTTTT
Source organism: Quercus lobata (assembly GCF_001633185.2). Taxonomy (NCBI): domain Eukaryota; kingdom Viridiplantae; phylum Streptophyta; class Magnoliopsida; order Fagales; family Fagaceae; genus Quercus; species Quercus lobata. Next base: position 14,158,290 of record NC_044910.1, read on the forward strand.
AAAAAAAGATTGATTGGTTTTCGACCACTTGGTGGACAGGAGAATATTCAGTATCTGCTTGTGAAATATTGGGAGTTCGGATAATGAGAAATTAAAAGAGAGATCAAGATGACTGATTAGTCAGTGAAATATTGGGAGTCGGCTAAAGAGAAATTAAAAGAGAGATCCAGATGACTGATTGGCCAGTGAAAAAAATCTCCATCTTCTGTTTTTTTTTTTTTTATACGCAAAGCGTCACCAATGATGTCGTGAAAGAACATTTCCTTTCGTGTACCCTGTAACCCCCGTGTTCATATGAATACAAAAGGGTTTAATTCCAAAATAGTTGACAATCAATAGATCATATTGTCTAATATATTAGAGATAGTTGAATTGAATTTAAAGGATAATTAGGAAATGACAAAGCAATCCATGACTTATTTAATTTGACGATCCTTCCTAAAATACTTTGCTATTTGAAATCAAACTAATTTGATATTTAAGGATCCCCTCAAAAAAAAAAAAAAAGATATTTAAGGCAATAACAGTCAATTGATTAAAGAGCGCATTAAAAGGCAAGAACACATTTAAAGATCAAGAGCACTTTTAATAATTGATGTTGAGTTTAACAAAGGAAAGACATTCAAGATTTAGTGAATGCTACACTCCAATTAAGTGTCACTCCTTCATAAGACTTAATCATTAATTCTCATTACGCATCAACCCTTTGCTTGTATTCACATGTGCACACTTGGATGATCATATTTCTATGTCTAGTTGCTCACATGCTCATGTAGTTTCACATGCTCACATGCTTGTATGCCCTCATGCTCATATGCTTAGATGTTTTGATGATCACATGTGCATGCTCGCACACCTGTGTGCCCTCATGCTCACATGCTTTGATGATTACATGCTCACATATTCACATGCTTGATTGATCGCATGCTTGTATTCTCATATGCTCGAATGTTTACATTTCTTTATGCTTAAATGCTCACATGTTTAGATGCTCCCATATTCACACGCTTCCATATTCACATGATCAAATGTCATATGCTCATACTTTCTATTGACCTTTACATGATTAAGTGTCCTTCACACGAACCTTTCTCCTACTTTTTGTTTATTTGCCTCACATGACCCGTAGACGAACTATAGGGCTCAAATGTATATACGTGTTCACATATGTTGGAAAATTTAGACCCTAGTTGATAGAATTAACAAATTTTAAACCTAAGTTGTTAATTAGATTTATTATGAATAAACCTTGATAAAACAAACTAACATCAATATCATGTCAATATCATGCACAGCGGAATAGTAAATAAGACAAGATATGATGACTTAGGAAAACCAATGAAACAAACTAGTTTCATAGTAAAAAACCTAGGGGAAAACTTTCCCGAAAAGTAATTCACTATAATAAAGAGAAGTTTTAGATCTAGTACAAAACATTTATCCCTAGATTTTACAATCCTCGTTGATGAACTTACAGCAGAAACCTTCTACCGATTCAGAACCTCTGAACTTTTCAATATATGAATGCCACCCTTTTTGCACGTATCAAAGTACGTGACTAACCAATGATGCACGGCTCCCAATATGTAATTATCACACCAACTGGAAGAAGATATTGGCTGCAAAGTTCTTCACTTCATCAACAATGAAGATTAACAAGCAATTGGTTACAAAATCCTAAGACGCAGTAGCTTATTTGAGAGAGAATAAGGCACTTGGTCACTTTTTTCATGTGTTCCCCTTATATTCTCTTATGTGATGGCTTTTAAAATAAGCCTTATATATGTTTAGGGTTGTGAGAAAAGAAACTCTACACATACATGTCAGCATGGGCTGAAAATCAGATCTGAAAATTCTGATTTCATAATTCTCGATAGATACAGCTGTCGAGCTATCTATCGAGACCTCGATAGATAGGTTATTTGTCGAGCTTTAATGAATCAACACTTCTTCACTTGTTTCTTAGAAAAATTTGCATGGTTTCAATACTAGACTTGAACTCTTGTTCCTTGATGTACTAAACCCATCCTAGATCTACCAAAATATAAGTAAAGTGTGTTTTGTCAAAGGATTAGCCAATTCTAATTGACATATGTTCATAACAAATCCCACATATGTTTTAACAACATAGGCTCATTAGATAAACACCATTTATTCACTATCCAGTAACGATATATGAAGGCCAGTTAGGGGTGTCCACGGGTCGGGCCAGGTCGGGTTTATACCCGACTCGAATTTTTAGGGTGAGTGAAAAGCAAAACTGAAACCGACCCGTAATAATGGTTAGATCGTCCAATTCAGGTCCATAAGGTTTCAGGTTTGGCCGTTGGTGCCAATATTTTGCCGGATCCATCGAATCTGGACTAGATCTCACGAGATCTCGTCAGATCTAATGGATTTCAAATAGCTCTTTGTCAGAAAATCAAAAATATCGTCAATATTTGTAAATTTTTGCCGGAAAACCTTTGAATGTTGCCAGATTTTGTTGATTTTATGGTCGAGTGGGGTGGCTCGAGTTTTTGGGGAGGAAACCCGCCAACCGACCTAAAGGTATCGAGTTCTGTGGGTGGCAACCCGCCGCTGACCGTTGGATTGGTCAGTTTGAGTGGTGGCGGTTTGGTTTCGGGCGGGTTCGATAAGTTGGTCGGGTTTCCGAGTTGAGTGGACACCCCTAAGGCCAACTATGACTAGGTAGGCTTGGGGTGCCTAATCTCTTCACATCCTGTACCCAAACTCTAGACTTTGTCTGGTAGGTAGACCTTCATGGAGTAATGTTTTAGTTCCTGGACCTATAACCAGGTGTCAACTCCTTCACCTCTTTTTAAGAGGCTCTGTGTATTCCTAGGCTTACGTTGGCAATGAGTCTAAAACCGCCTTCAAGGAGGTGAAGTATTGCGCACCTCGCGTTTGTGAGAAAGAATCAACATACTGATATATCATTTAAAGGAAGTACGGATCATGGAACTTACACGAGAGATGTTTATTTAACTAAATTTAGCCCAAAAGTTCATTCAAAAGGTAATTGTATTACATATCTATTTAAACACACGTCCCTAAAGTCCTAACAAAAAAATTGATTAGTTAACGAGTGCCTTTTACACTCGTTAAGATAGAATTTTATAATGTAGTTAAAGCCACTTTTTATAAAAAGTTGAGTTACTTTCAACTAAAAATCATATTTTTATTTGCTTCTTTTATTTTCCAATATTTGAAGCTTCGTTAACAAGTGCAATACAAGTGGAACCATTTTGAAGCTTCGTTAACAAGTGCACAAAGGCACTTGCTAACTAAACCGGTAAAAAATGAAAATACAAAAAAGAAGGGACACTAAGGGCTCGTTTGGTAGAGGAGTTTGAGTAGTGTTGTTTATAGTTTTTTAAAATACGTGTGAGTGAAAAAGTATGTGAAAATGTGTGTAATATTGTTAAAAAACTAAAAATGGATGTTTGAAATGTCCTACCAAACGGTCCTTAAATATTTTTAGTAGATGTCTATTGTGTACTTTTTCTATTGGTCAACCTTGTTGGGGACCAACCTACAGTGTTTAACCGATTCCCTACAATTCCAAATTAGAGTAGTTATAGGGGAACATAAACGAATTATACTACTAATGTAGTAGTATGATTTTTGTTAATATGCTTTTTATTTTATACATATATGAGCCTTTTTAAATACTTAGGTAAAAAAAATAGGGAGCCAAAACGAAATTGCTTCTACCTCCTCTTTTGCAATTTTGCTTACTCAAGTGCAATTCTAAGAGTGTAACTAGCTTTTTTACTTCTTGTGTTGATGCAAGTAACAGGCTCAACTTCCCTGAGTTGAAGATGTGTCTAAAAGCCAAGCCAATCAAAAATTCAAAATTTCATAGCCAGGTGAGAAATGTAACCCCAATAATTCTAAAATAACGTTTCAATATTATGCTCCAAGCAATTTGGAGACCATAATTGGTTGCCTATAATACGCATGATTACTCATGGTTATTTCTAAGTTAAGGGAGAAGGCTTGTACACACTTTCCCTCTATGTCCCCAAGGAGACCACTCCCTCCAATTGGTCTTGAATTTTCCAAAGCATTCTCATGATAAGAAGTGCTACGTTTACCCTTTACAACATTTTCACAACAAATTATAGGTAATAAGTTGTTGTTCGTTCTAATTTGAATTCACTACTTAAATTACTTTTTTTATTTACCCGTAACAAATTGTAATAACCTGTCATTTAAACTTTATTGTGAAAGTGTTATAAATATAGTATTTTGTGGTGTTGTTTTCATGTCAGCAAATCTAGAGAGAACCGTATCGTGTTCACATTTTCAGAAGAAAAGTTTTACTTTGGGTGGAGCGAGAATCTTCTAAATCCAACTCTGGTTAAATGGGCCTTTGCTTTTGGAGAAAGAGGAATAAAAAGGAGACCCACGTATGGGCTTCTCTGTTAAATTTTTGATAATATGGCCAATAATATATCGGGGAACTCGTAAGCAGGACTTTTTGCCCAATTTCACTGTAAAAAGGAGATCCTTCTTCCTCTTTTCATAAGCAAAGACTTTTTCCCAGTTTCACCTGACATTCTAAATTAAAAACCTGCCCCAATGTCATAGATTTAAAATATATATATATTTGTCAGATTTGTCAAACCATAGCCAAACTCTTTACTGATTGTGTTAGTTTTATAAAACAATAAAGAAATTAATAAATCAAAACGTGAAAGAGAGAATCTATTTGCTGCTGACTTTTTTTTTTTGAGGTTAACTCACTGATGTTACCATTAATATTATCAAATAATATTATAACCTCAATTGCATTTGACATCTGGCCTCCCATCCCATTATAAGTCACTAGATGCAGATATTTTATAAAATAATTTTTTAAATTAAATTTGTCAAGGCATTTTAGGTATTGTATTAATTGGTTCAGTCTTTGGACTAAATACTTGGCTGAATTCATTGTTTTCTACTATTCTGCTTTCAATTAGTAGGGTATATGTTTTCTAGTTAACTCGATTGGTGCAGTTTTTAATGGTTGAATAATAAATTTGGGATTTATAGGTTGAAGCTTTATTAAAAAAAAAAAATTAGGAGTGGCTACTTCTTTAATTTATAGTCTTTATCTCTTAAAGATAGTTAAAATGGCAAAATAGTGAGTTCTAGATTGTTTGAGTATAAAATATTTTGTCATTAAATAAAAGATCTCGAGTTTTAAACTCTTTCTACAAAATAAAAAATAAAAAATAAAATTATTGATGTCTTAACCTAATAATAATAATAAGTAATTATGATAAAATAAATGCTATAAATTAAAATTCCTTCAAATCTTAAAAAAAAAAAATGTTAACGAATGCTCTAAAGATATTTATTGGTAAATTAATTTAGAAATTTTTTTATGGAAAAAAATAATAAATATTTTAACAGAGTTTTCAATTTCTCATAAAAATAGATAAAAAATTTTCTAAAATAATTTATTAACAATTGATCCAATAAAAAATAAAAATAAAAATCGATTCTCACAATTTTACATCTTTTATATGCTAAAATGTGGATATTTTTTAAATATTTACATTTTTACATCATTTATTGATATGTATATATATTATAAAATATTTCAAAGATGGAATTGGTTCCATTCAGCCGCGAGTGTTCCACTATTACACTCGAGAGATTACAGCATTAAGTCTCATTGGAAATGTCAAAGACGGTGTGCTGTACTTGATGGTACATTTCTGTCTTTTTGTCCTTAGACTGACAGTGACTTGCCTCTACCTTCACACCCATCATGCATTGACTTTTGTCTTATACGTCAAACTGTTGACACGTGTCCTTTCTCAACAAACCACACCTTATCCTTGACCGCTGGATCAGCATAATCAACGTTCAACATCTGGTCGACAGAGACTTTTGTGAGGCCGCGATTCCTTTCTTGAGAAATCATAGTATGCGGTCATCCACAGTAGACCGTGTCATCAATTTAATTATAACTTCATTTTAGGTATTTGTCACGAGAAAAGATTCGGGTTCAATTTTTTTCTACATAAAAAATTGATGGGTGTTTTGATCTAGTAATAAAAGAACTATTATTAAGAACGAATATCATAAATTAAAATTTTCTAAAAAATAAAAAGAGGTATTTGTCACAAAGTTAAAACTGATTGTCTGCAGTATAATTTGTCTCGCCTTCACTTAAAAGTTATTATAACTTTTGAGTAGAATTTATGTCTTTCTTGTTTTTGTGTGTTTGTTTCTAAAATAAATAAAAAAATTTAAGATACTGGGTGTTTGGTAGAGTAATTTGAGAATTTTTATTTGTAGTTTTTTGAAATACGTGTGGGTGAAAAAATGTGTGGAAATATGTGTAATGTTATTTAAAATGTAAAAATGTGAGTTTGAGATTGATGACCAAATTTTACTAATTGAGTTAACTGTAACCCAAAATTTAATTATAACACTTAGCACAATTTTTTTTTTCCAAAATAAATTTCACAAATAAAAATGGTTGATTATTAATTGGGGACACACATAGTATTATGTATTCGTAGACCAACTACTTTCCTTCATCATTCACTCATAGAATAGCTTTGACAAAAAATTACATACTTTTGAGTTAGGTTTTTTTTTTTTTTTTTTTTTTTTTGTTGTTGTTGTTGTTGTTGTTGTTGTTGTTGAGTGAAAAGGGGGCAGAGGCAACCATTGTGACTCAGCCTTTTGAGCGTGACAATAAAGACAACTCCGCTAAAGAATGTTGAATTAAGTCATAATTATTGTGGTTTGAATTAGTAGTTTGTTATTAATTTTTTATACAAGTTCATTATTAACATTATTTTATTAAAAGTTTTATTAACTTTTAAAGTATAAATTTATAAACTATTTTAAGAAACTTTTTATGATAAAATAAAAAAATTACTAACATTTTTTACAATTTTTTAAATTTCTCATAAAATGTTTCAAAAAATTGATGATACATTAACCGGACTCTTTTGTCAATAACTTAATACTTTAAACAAGTGTCAAATTTGTTATCAATTTTGATGTATTTATAGCTGGAGAAAGCTCGAGGAAGATAGAATATTGGACAATGGGGGAGGTTGTTGACCTAAGAAGTAAATGGTGCCATATAGGGTAGAATGGGGACCATGAAGGGGTGACGTATCCTCTGACTTGTGTCAGTCATTATCTATTATGTTAATTTGTCGGAGATTTTGTCCCTTTTCTTGTTGCCGGGTTGGCTCCTCTATCTATGATCTCATGCTTAAGCCTGCATTGCGTCATAATTTTTTTCTTTATACAATTGTTTCTATCATTATTCATGTATATTGAAAATATGAATTTTGTAAGAGGTATGTCTATTGTCTAGGACACAAAGTTAAATTGCATTTTATAATACATACATTGACACAAGCAAAACTGCAAATAGATTTTGAATTCTAATATAATCTGTTCTTGTATAATAAATTGGGTTTTACTCACGAATATTTTAGGGCATTCATTAGTAAATTATTTTAAGAATTTTTTTTACAGTTTTTTTAATTTTCTATAAAATATTTTTAAAAATAGATAATTAATGTATGCCCTAAGGACATACATTTACCGGACCCAAATAAATCAAGTAATATTGCATTGACCTATCTTGAGATTTATTAAAACTACACTAACATATTTCTTAATTCTTAGTTTTGAATTGTACATAGACCGATAGATCTCCATTTCTTCTCAAAATAATACCTCCACCGCAACTTAGCATCGTCAAATTCATTAATAAGAATTGAAACCATTATACTTTTACTCGCTATTCGTTAATGAGAATTGAAACCTTTATAATTTTACCTGCTCTTTTAATTGAAATTTCCGAGTGTAATTTTAGTTAATGACCTATATATATACACATGGGGACAAGATCAAGTTACACATGATGTAACTTTAAGTAATATTACACAGCATAATAACTTTTTATTAAATTAATATGAAAATCTAACTGTTGAATTGTATATTCTCTATGTCTTTAACACACATCCAAAATTTCATGTCTATTATATGTTATTTACTATTTGATCAATAAACTCATCTTTTATACATAATTTTTACAATACAAAAAACTTGATTTTTAAAGATTTTATAGATAAGGTTATTGATCTCAAATCATCTTAAATTTTGCAATATTGTAGGTGTAAGGACACGTTTTGCAGCCTAAACCCAAGATGTATGAGATCTTGGCCTAGTAAGCCCAGTACAATAAATTTGTAGAGAGTGAGTCAAAGAACTAGGCCCTAATGAATTAGACAATGGCTAACATGGATTTAAATGATGATCAAATAAGAATAAGAAGTACTGATTTGAATCAATTCACTGTCCGAGGAGGTAAGTCTTTATATAAATCAACTAGACTGAACACAAGTATAATTTTGATGGCTACAGTATTCTCTTTCTAATTTTTCCAATCCCTTCCTCATGAAGGGTCTCTTACATTATATAACTCCCTTTAGACCATCTTGATCCTACACTTATTGATCATCTGAGCCCTTATTTGAGTACCTGTCCCATCAGATACCCTCTTTGGCTTTCTGTGAGTTGTGGTAGCCAAGACAGCACTGTTTAGAGGTCTTCTCCACATAAATGCGGCTAGAAAAGTAATTGCAGTGCATTCAATGCGGTGGTAGCAGCTTTCCCTTAGATATTTTTGGGTTTCCCTCATTCTCATATGTTTATGATGCTCGTCTCTATCACTGGAGCTTCATGGAAAGTCACTGTGATCATTGGAATACATATTTGAGTTGTACTTATCGTATCCGAGGAGATATTCCTCCTCAGACAATCTTCCTATTTGCATCTTGCTCATTAAATCCTGAGCATGAACCGTTCATTATCATTCGTTCTTCCTCGGACCACTCACACTCTCGGCCAAGACTCAAGGCCCAATATACAATTTGGGCCCTTAATCCTACAGTAGGGTATAAGGTAAAGATGTAATAAAAAACTAGATTTGTTAAGATTTGCATCCAATAAAAAAATATTGTGTGGTATAATGTAACTTAAAGTCTCACACACGCACACACATATATTGTACATTTATGTAAATAATTAATGCATCATTTTTGCCTCTTCATCACTTTTATACCATGCTACTCCTACTCACTAGGAATGGCAACAGGTGAGGTTCGGGCCGGGTTTTTACATACCCAAACCCGACTCGCAGGCCAAGACTCGCAACCCGGACCAAGCCCAATTATTAATCGGGTTTTTTTTTCCGGGGCCCAGACCTGCCCCGCCGGGCCTTGTGGGCCCCGTTTAGCCATTTGGGCCCAAATCTGGCCCAACCAATTTTTTTTTTAAGCCCATTAAGATTTTTTGCCAAATTCAAGCCCATTCAAGCAATATATGGCAGCCAATTCAAGCCCATTAAGATTTTTTTGTATTAAGATTTTTGGCATTTGGGCGACGTTATATGGCGGCCAAATCAATCCAAATCATATCCAGCCAAATCAATCCAAATCATAGGTTAATCATAAATCAATAAATCACCTGTTAATTATACATCTATAAATCAATAAATCATAACTAAAATCACCGGCTAAACATAAAAATAAAATAAATCTAACAAGTCCAAGAACTAAGTATCACAAGTCCAACAAGTTCAAGAAATTAAAAAGCTACAAAACAAATCCCACAAGTCTAAGAAATTAAAAAGGCTAAGAAATTACAAAATGTCTTATCCTTCACAAACCAACAAATTAAAAAGGCTAAGAAATTACAAAAGGCTAAAAAGGCTTAGAATAATTACAAACCAACAAATTAATCCAACAAGTCTAAGAAATTAAAAAGGCTACTAAATTAATACAAAATGTCTAATCATCCACAATTGTGACACAACTCCCATCCTCTTCATTAGGCTCCTCATCATCAAGAATTGATTGAAGTGTACAATCTCTAGACGTAGTTGAAGAACCTACAACAACAATGAATTAAAAAATGGAATAAACTTCATCAAATTGTAACTAGCAAATATAAAAATACAATTTTGATTTTATAAATAGAAATTAGACAATTGCTACCTGTTGATTTCACTCCATAACCAATTCTGAGCACACATCATTGCCTCTATAGTCTTGGGATGTAGCCTACTATGGTGTGGACTTAAAAGTCTCCCACTAGCGCTAAAGGCAGATTCTGAAGCAACATTTGTGACAGGAATGGCTAAAATATCTCTTGCAATCCTTTGTAAAGTAGGATACTTGAGACCATTACTTTTCCACCATCCCAAAATATTAAAATCTTCACTCCTCTTCAACACTCCCTCATCAATGAAATGATCAAATTCCATTCTAGCACTCCCATGTTTCTTTGAACTATTTGAACTATTGTTCACAAACAAATCAAAATATGACATTGCCCCACTCAACCTAAACTTCATTTGTGCCACAGGGCTTGAAGTACTTGCAAGAATATGAGAACTTCCTTCATTATCTACAGGGGACTCATCTATATCTTCATACTCATCAAGCAAATCATAACAAAGATTCTTAATTTTTTTCAATCTCCAAAATCAGAATTATCACCATAAATGTTAGGATAATAAAACTCTAATAACTTCATCTTATATCTTATATCTAAGATAGCAGCAACAGCCATAACAACACTAACATTAGCCCAATAAGAATTAAATTTAGCAAGCATGCTTTCTGCCATCGTACTTATCATCTCATTTGAAAACAAACTCCATTCATTCAATGCAATTTTTAACTCACACACCAAATTAAAATACATATTAGTTGTGGGGTACTTACAACCAGAGAAAAACTCAATCACACTATGAAACAACTCCAACCTCCTACAAATATCTTTGGCTAACTCTTAATCATAATCATATGGCAAATAAGTATAAAATGTTTCAAGTTTGGCCAAATGCGGGAAAACATCTTTATAAATCAATGCAGTAGAAAGAATTAAGTAAGTTGAATTCCAACGAGTTTTACAATCTAAGACTAACTCTTTGGTGTATTGAATACGCAATTGACGTGCATTTTCTTCAAATTTCTGCCTCCTTTTTGGTGATCCAGTCCAATAAATCACACTATCACGAATCATTTCAGTACCATCACCAATAAGAGACAATACATCTTGAACAATCAAATTCAAAATATGTGCAGCACACCTCATATGCAACATAGACCCACCCAACATAAGAGAACTAATATCAAGCTTATTCAAGAGAAGTCTTATTATGGCATCATTAGTACTACAATTATCAACAGTTATTATGGACAACTTCTTATCAATGTTCCACTCTAAAAAAAAATCAACAAGGACTTCAGCAAGGACATCTTTCGTGTGTGGAGAAGGAACATAAACAAATCTAGAAAAATAATATGAATAATTATAACATAACTCAATAAACATTCAATTTAACATAACTCAATAAACATTCTAAATGTAAAGTCTTTAACATTCATTTTATAGATAAAAAAATTAACTTAAAACCCGGCTTTGCAACGTCCAAGTATGATCAATAAAATGAGCGGTAATGACCATAAACCCTCTCTTTTTGTTACTTGAAGTCCACGTATCAATTGTAATTGTCATCCTATTTCCATTCTTGTCTGTCATCTTCAAAACTTTCTCCCTCTCATTATCATAGATTTTAAGAATGTCACTCTTCAAAGTATTTCTTGTGACAAGTTTAAACATAGGTTGAAGATCAGCCACAAATTCTCTAAACCCAATGTGGTCAACTATTGAAAGGGGATATTCATGTATGATGACCATACGAGCAAGCTTATTCCTAACTCTAACTTGATCAAATTGGTAAGTATTCAAACTCATAGTTTCATCTACCTTATTTTGTTGTTTAATTAAGACTTGTTGTCGCATATCCCTTATATTTTTAAACTTCATCCGTGGACATCTTGCTAAATGATTACACAAATGAGTTGTACCTTGGTTAGACTCACCCAAGTAAAGTTTGTTACAATGATGGCACTGTGCTTTAAATTTTCCATCAACTTTCTTCCTTGTAAAATGAGCCCAAACATCTGAGGTAGTCTTTCTTTTTTTACTTGTATCCAAGTCCTCATTTTTGTAAGCTCTTGTTCTCCCTCTTCCTCTGTCCCTTCTTGTTCCTCTACCTCTAAGTCTTCTCCCACTAAGTCCACCGTCGGGGATTTCGGATTCCTAATTGGTTCAGAAGTTTGGAAGTTAGAATCAAAACAAATTATCACAAATTTATTATTACACATACTCATTGATTAATAGGCACAAATTCATAATTACACAGATTCACAAATTCTATTAACGCATTCATAATTAAACATGATTAACTACAAATTCAAATACTTACTCATTGTTTAATGGTGATCCTGAGGGTGAGCTGCCAAGCGACAATGGCGAGGGTGATCGTGAAAATGGCAAAGGAGACCGCATAGTTGGCAAGGGACAATGTCCGGTTCTCAAGGGAGAGCAGCTTGGTGAGGAAGAACCAGATTTGTTTGTGTCTGTATTTGTGTCTTCCATCTCCGTTTTAGGCTTTGCATTCCTAACAAACACAAAAAACAATAAACAATTTCTTCCATTAAACAAACTATGCAGATATGAAGAGAAAGAATAGGGGAACAGAATGCTTTGAGACTTGAATCAGGTAAAAGATATGTGTACAAAAATTCACTACCATATTTCACACTTAGTTTCACTGATTTCAACATCCCCAATGTATTACTTATCATCAAATCCAATCCTAATTACCAAAACAAACCCAATAACACCACAAACACCTTAACCCATAAACCAAACCCTCACCCACCCAAAACCCAAATAAACATTATTATCATCACAACAAATTCAATGAACCACCACACAATCAAAACCTCCAAACAAATTTTAATGAAACACTGAAAAAAAAATCCAAAATTTTAAAACAAAAACCAAACATTTTGCCTCTTTATCAAATCCAAAAATCGCAATGATAGATCATACATTTTGCCTCTTTATCATCAAAGAGTGAGATCATATAAAAAAGCTTTACAAATCGGACAACAGAGGAAGAGCGAGCTGTACCTGAGGTCCTGAGGAAGAGCAAGGCCGTGAGAGTGAGAAGGCGAGGCATGGCGTGACTGCATGAGTGAGGGCGTGTGCGTGAGGCAGTGACTGAGAGTGAGTGAGGGCTGTGAGAATGAGGCCTCACACACCAAATCAGACTACTTTCCAAAAACTTAGCATTGACATGAAACAGAGGAAAGGAGCCATAAGCAACAACAAATTTTATTCCTTATATAGCTTTTGTTTTTTCTTCTTCTAATAAGAAGTAAATCACCTATAATCTTTTTCTATTCACATACCAAACCAACACAAAGAACTGAAAACTGAAAAACCCAATTCACATATCGAAAAACCGAAACAAATGAGATAAGAAAAGTCTGCAAATTTTTGCTTACCTGTAACAAGATAGGCAAGTGAGACAAAGAAAATGAAGATTGAAGGAAGGAACACAACCATCCATTTATGTTTTATTAATTTGAAATTTAAATAATAAAAAAATTTATTTTTCCATTATTGAGAAAAACTCCATTAAAGCAACTATCTAGCTTAGTTGTCCTACCAAAACTGAAATTTCTTTTTGCAAAAATTATAACTACGAAAATAATATTCACAAGATCGTCAATATCCAACCAAAACTCACACACACATACAAGCGTAGAACCACTATATATAGTGAACAAGTTGGTACCTTTGATGATTTGCTACCACTTTTGGACAACCATAAACCATGAGAAGACGGTGAAGGTGTGGTGGGCCAAGAAAATGCTCGATATAGCCTCGGAGTGAGGGTGAGGAGGTGAGGGAGGCATGACTGACTCAGTGACTGAGGGAGTGTGGGAGTGAGGGAAAGGGAGTGTCAGACTGAGGGTGTGTCGAAGTGATTGAGCTGAGGGAGAGGGAGTGTCGAACTGAGGGAGGGAGGCGTGAGGGAGTGAGGGTGAGAGAGTGTCGAAGTGTGGGAGTGAGGGTGAGGGAGTGTCGGAGTGTGGGACTGAGCTGAAATGAGGGAGAGGGAGTGTCGGATTGAGGCAGGGAGGCTGCTAAGTTCTGAGTTGCTGTTGAAGAAATGAGGGATTAGGGTTAGATTATAGGTATATATATAGGGTATTTTTGTAATTTCAGGGTATCGGGTTTTTATTCAGGCCGAGTTTTGAGTCAGGTCTCGGGTTTTTTTTGATAAAACTCGGACCCAACCCAGACTCGCTTCGGGTTTTTTTTTTTAAAAAAAAAAAAACCCATTCCCGACCCTATTCCTAATCGGACCAGGTAAAACCTAGCCCATTAGGGTCGGGTCGGGTCGGGCCAGGTACCCGTGGGTCGGGCAAAAATTGTCATCCCTACTACTCACATGCCCACACAATGTGTGGCATAGTTGCAATTTTTTTGTGCCGATATTATTATTATTTTTAGTTAAAAGTTTGATGCTTCTTCCAACCACACAATATAGTCACCAACATAAAGAACTTGCTTCATGCAGCCTTATTTTGTCATATTAACTATTTTGAGTATTTGAATGAAAATATATATGATCACTTTTGTTAGAAAATGTAGAGGACAATAAATATATTTATAAAGGAATTTCTGCCATAGTATGTTGAATGACTTTTACATTGCAATATGACTTTTACTTTGCAAGATGACCTTCACAAACTTCATATGAAATGAAATTCTTAACTTATACATTGCAAGATTGTAGATTATGATATTGAACTTAATATCATAAGTCTTCAAATTTTCTTATCCATTCATAAAAGGGAAAAAAAAAAATCCTCATTTGGTCTTCAAATTCAAATTATATCATATCAAAACATTAAAATTGTACTCAAAAACTGAAATACTAATATCAGCCAAGGGGCAAAAAAGAACATAAATAAAGATAAAACCACAAATCAATAAATAAAACAATTAAAAATAATAATATAAGTTTTTGTCATCGTAGACCGAACTGGATCGAATGGACTGGAGTGTACCCAAATAACTGAAAAGACCAAAATGGACCGAAGTGAATTGAATTTGAAGGCATGTATTAGTAAAAATCCTAGACATTAATTTAGTTACAGGTAAATTTATATGTGCACATACTTTTTTTTGGGAAGTAAGTGATATAAATTTATTGATGTATTGAAAAAATGATTGAAAATAAAGTTAGACGGTAAATAATTTTCTTTTTCTTTTTTAAGAACTTGGAATGTAATTTTTCATATATTTTTAGTAGTCATTAAAAAGTATTGAAAGTACTACAATATGGATTATACCACCGCACATCCTTGGTGTGATAGTCATTCCACAAGTATAAATACTTGTGGGACGTGAGGGGCAAGGGTCGGGGTTCAAGTCTCTAGGAAGGAGTTTCACACACATATACACTTAGGTTAGGCTAAAGTAGAATTTCTTTCTTGTATCAAAACAACTATATTGATTATATAAAGTGCGAAAATCCTAAAAACAAAAATTGACTCTGCTACAATTTTTTTTCGCCCCCTGAACTCTATGGAAGAGGACTTCACAACAATATACAAGATTTATCAACACATAAACATATAAAAGAAATATCTAAAAATCCCTGACAGAATAGACAATAGATTTAGATGAATGTCTCCAAAATGGTTCAACAACTGCAGTAAATGCTAAATACCAGATTTTATGTCAAAATTAGAATTGGCAAGCCATAATAATAGTTGACACAAAAAAGCGTTTGCGCGGTGCCTTTGTAATCAAAAATTGTTTAGGCCAGTCCGTTCGTAAAGGTTATTAATCATGACACTCTTGCAATGATGAGAACAATCAATTATCCACAATCAAAGAAGCATTATATGAGGCATGGAAACAAGGTTTTAGGGAGATAATCCATTTTCTAAAATCAAATCAAGGAGTGAAGCTAATTCAGACACACCGCCTTACTAGCTTGGAGAATGTTCCCATCATGGATGATATTGCAACATTAAAAAAGATGATTAAGCACATTCACATCCAAATTGCTCCTCAACCGGTTTTCCAAGAAGTTCAGGGACTAGCAAACATGGCGACAATATGTTTTACAAGGCTCTCTTGGATGTGATCTAATAATGCATTTTCAAATTGAATTTTTAACTAATATGGTCTTTACTCACCTATTAAATGGTGCCACAAGATTTGTCATTCATGGAAAATAAAAAATACCATTTTTTTTTAATAACCAATTACCCTATTATATTATTAATTCTTAGATTTCACTCTTACTAGTAGAAGTCATGACATAAGAGCATTGATAGCAGGTTACTTAAAATAGGGTAAGATGTACTGAATATAGATAACCAAAACGAAAACACACCCCAAAATCTACCCACATTAAATTACTCATTTCAACCCAAAAAATGAGTTTTGCTATAATTGCTCCCAATCCTTAAGGATTATTATCCATTCCCTAAACATATATATATTGTTTTTCACATCTTGGTAATAGTCATAAAGTAAAGTGGGCGCTTTGAATAGTGAGAGGATAATTAAAAAAATGAATGAAAAAACAATATTTACAAGAAATATGGTTTAAAATAAGGAATTTGATGTGAGTGAAAAAAATGGTAATTACAATAAATCCACCTGTGTTTGGCCCAAATTCACTTTGTCTACCCGTGGTTTGAAAAATGTCACTTTACCCACTTGAGGTTCACTCTATTTGTCTCCCATAACCTACCTCTGTTAAAAACGAGAGTAAATATTTATTTTTGCTCCCATTTTATGTCTCTTTCCTCACAAAACAAAAAACACAAACAAAAACAAGAGAAAAAAAAGATTAAAAAGTTAAGGTTTGGTAAAAATTAATAACAAACATTTGACTCTCCCTCTCCTCTTTCACTATGTGTCTTTCTCTCTCCTCTTTATGCTTCTCTCTTCTAGCACAATGGCAACAACAAAGAATTACTATTAATGAAAATCATAATTATCCACCATCTATCAATGATTCAATTGGAAGTTTCACCTAGGATGGACCAACAGTGCTCGTGAGACAACAAAGGACCTTCGTTGCTCTAATAAGCCAACAAGATTGACGCCTCTCACTATGCAAAGTAAGTGGGAAGCCCCCAATCTAATACCCACCTTTAACATCGCACCCCTAGTGTGGCAAGCCCACAATGGCACAACAACCCGCAGATTTGCGGGCCCAAAAGGAGAAGGTCTAGAGCCTAGTCCTTGCAAAACCAATATTTTATATCTCTAACCACCAAATACCAATCATATATAGTTTAAGTATAGTGGCAAAAAAACTTAATTAATTTTGCTTTTAGTTAATGATTAGTTTTTGCAATTGTACCTGACTAGTGATTGAGGTTATTTAGATTTCATGTATATAGCTCTGGGTTCGAAATGATAAACCTACTCTGAATCAACTTAAGCTAGATTGAACACATATAGCTTAACTTCAAACTCCAAGTATTAGACTAATTAGCAAGGTAAGCAAAAAATAATGAGAGAGAGGGTGAAAAGGTGAGAGAGAGTCAGATTTTATTAATTTTTACAAAACCCTAACTTTTTAATCTTGTTTTCTCTTGTTTTTGTATGTGTTTTTTGTTTTGAAGGAGAGAAACATAAAATGGGGGTAAAAATACATATTTACCCTCATTTTTAATGAAGGTGGGTTATAAAAGACAATAGAATAAACCTTAAGTGGGCAAAGTGACACTTTTCAAACCACAGGTTAGCAATGTAGATTTTAGCCAATCCGCAGGTGGGTTTACTGCAATTACCAAAAAAAAAAAAAGTGATTAGCTAAAATAAGGATCCCACAATTGAAAATTTTTATGTAAATGAATAATGCATCTTTTTTTTTTCTTCATGCTCATCAATTTTAATACCATATTACCTCATTAAATCGAAATGTATTTCAGGTATATTTTCGTAAAGATTGATAAGTTTAAATAAATAATTATTGTATCATTTTGATGCTTATTTCTTGTATAAGTAATTTATTAGAATAATTAATATTCAGGATCTATGCCCCTAGCCCTATAAAAAAAATGATTTGATAATTGTGATCAATATAATTTAAAGGATAGTTTAGAATTTATAAATTGATTGGGTCAAAAAAAAAAAAAAAATCTTTTGAATCATGTAAAGGTTAACTTGATGCAACTATATATAGCTTTGCTAATAGTCATTATTTCTAAATAGTTGGACAAAATGGAAATATACCCCTTTCAGCGAAAAGTTTCAACAAAATGCCTAATTTTTGAAATTATTTAGGAATATGCCCCTATTTTGAAACTCAATTTTATCAAAATCGAGTTTTAGTGTGGAACTCGAGTTCCACAATTTTTTTTTTAAGTTTAATTTGACTATAACTTGATTTTCTAAAAATCGAGCTTTACATTGAAACTCAATTTTTAGAAAATCGAATTTCAAAACAGGGACATATCCCTAAATAGTTTCAGAAATGAAGTATTTTGTTGGAATTTTTTGCCGAAAGGGATATATCCGCATTTAGGCTCTAAATAGTTATTCGTCTTAATCTAGTATTTTGGCTTTGAATAATTATTTTTTATTTGGAAATTCCCCAAAGGTGTGATCATAGGTTTATATCTTATAAATACTAATAATATTATTTCAACTTCTAAATTACATGAATACATATACAAAAGGAGAGAGCTATCAGCTATAAATGGAAATAGTAGAATAAGGCTTGTAGGAACGATGATTATGTTTTTCATAATTTTTTCAGTTGCAATGGAAGGCGATATTGACGGACGGCATAAACACCGGCGTCGTCCTCCATTAAAAGACCCTCATCATTGTCCCCTTAAGCACCGTCCTCCACCCCCTAATGACGATCCCTCCCTCCAAGTCCTAGCTACAAATTCCCCCCTTATATATGATTATAAATGTTATAAGGCTTGTGTTAAAGCAGAATGTAAGTACATAGCCATTAAAAAACTAGAGGAATGTCGGGCACTATGCATGGTGAAGTGTGCTGAATCTCTTCTTCATGACGTATATAATTGAACTATTGGGTTTCTGTAACACGTAACAACATCTGCAACATTTATAAATTTGGTTTGTATAATAAGAACAAACTATAGTTTAAAAACCAGAGTCCTAATTTTGTGACTTCATGTCTCAATATCCCCCACCTCCCCTAAAATTTTAATATATTTTCAGTTTAATAAATGTTCCCTTCACACTATATAAAATAAAAAAATAAATAATAAATAAAAAATACACACTTCACCATACATAGTATCATGGATTCATTATCCAATCAAATATCAATGTATTATACACTATATGCCTTTATCTCATGATCTATAATACAAGTCAATTCTGATTTATGAAACACTTCATATATACCCCCTACCCCCCCCCCCCCCCCAAAAAAAAAAAAAAAAAAAAAGCAAAAGGAATCCGACAATTATAAAATAGAGACAAATATTTTCCTTAATTTTTAGTGCAAATTTTAGATATTGAGAGTTATAGGGGGAAATTTTTGTTAGTTTATAAAATCGGTAAGCTTATATTTTGATTTAGATCTTTCTCCACCTTCCCCCAGCTAAAAAACAAATGCACTTAAAGGCATAAGTATCTCTCTCTCTCTCTCTCTCTCTCTCTATATATATATATATATATATGAACTGAAAATGTTTGACTTTTCATTGATCTTTGAATATTTTGCCATGTTACTTTCGTAATCTCACAAATTTCCACATAGCAATCTTTTTTTTAATTATAGAAAATAAGTCCTATTAAGAACTTGGGATTCTTGAAATACTTGGAATTCCAAATAGAAGAGTTTTGCATTTTTACTTTTAGAACTTAAGATCCTTGAAATACTTGGAATTCCACATATATTAACATTTTAATTGTTACAGTTATTTGAAACCATTTAAAACTCTTATTCTTATTTTTCACAACGCTATCACAACAAATCATAAGTAATTAGTTGTTATTGGTTTTAATTTGAACCTATTACTGAAATTACTTTTTTGCCCATCAATAATAATCCATAACAACTTGCTACTTAAGATTTGTTGTGAAAATGTTGTGAACATGGCATTTATTTAAAATTAAATTAAATAAATAATTAGAACAATTGTTCTATTGGAATAAAGCAATCAAATATTATAAAAAATAATTTTAGGAAATACTAAACTAATTCTAATATAAGTTTCTTAAATATTAATGTATGTACTCAATATAGATAAAGACTAGATCATTGCCTAAACTGGAGAAACCACCCATCTGACTAACTCTTTAACAGTTAGTCATTATGGTATCTCTCTCTCTCTCTCTCTCTCTCTCTCTCTCTCAGACTTACAAGCTCATGCTCACTTGGCAACTACAACCAAAAAAAAAAAAAAGCCCATAAACTACAAAAACAAATATCAAAACAGCATCACGACCGTTTCCTTGTCCCAAAATCTTTTTGCTAACAAACTTCTCGCTAGGGTAAAACAAACTTGAAGTAATCCAGCCGATAAAACTGGGATCACTGCAGTAACCTGCATGTTCACTGAAATAACATGTATGAAGATTATCGATGATTCAACTTCAATATACATATTTCACTCCAAATTAATGCATAATTTCTTTGTTTCCCAAAGTACAAAATTTAATCTGAGCAAGACCCTTGATTTGAACAGAAATTGCAAAGTAGAATCGGTGATCAAACAAGCTAGCAAATGATATAGAGCACCTTATGGCTAACCATTGCTTTACTCTGGAGCAGTTTCTAATTACATTTTAGTTTCTTCATAGTTCACAAAGCATCAATGCATATGCTTGTCAGCAAACTATTTTTCTTGGAAGTGGGGCTAAAACAACAGGTCACATCACATATTTGCACTTCTACTGTTGGTATCTTCTTGCATGCATAATATATATATATATATATATATAAGTCCATTCAACAACCATATTGATTATATAGAGAACTAGTGAATATGTGCCAAAATCCTAAAAATAAAAATTGACTCTGCTACAGATTTTTTTCGCTCCCTGAACTCTATGGAAGAGGACTTCACAACAATATACAGGATTTATCAACATATAAACATGTAAAAGATAATCTAAAAACTGCCTGCATAAGATAATGGTATAAAACTATCTTTTTTATATATTGGTAACTTAGTTACACATGCACCTATTAGGTCTTGAACCCAAGAACACGCACTCCACTCATTTCTTTTGGGGAAGGAAGTGCCATTTGAGTCGAGCTTATCTATAACTAGCAGTATTGTGCTTCAAGGAAGGTATGGAATTAACAGTATTTGCTTATCTAACAATATAACAGTATCATGCGTTCTTGGAAATTAAAACATACCTATTTTTGAAGAATCTCTTTGTGAGCTATGAAGGAGAGAAAAACATTCCATATAAGAGCAATAAAATTAGCTGCAAGGACCTGAAATTGCTGTGGGACAAATCGGAAGTTGAGAAATTGGAAGGGTATCCACAACTTCCAATTTGCAAGAACAGCAGAAAACCACTCCTACAAAATTAAAGTCAAAATGAAAATGTTAAGAAACAAAATAAAATGGAAAATAACCCTGCCAATGAACCGCCTCTAAAGCTCATATAAATAAATGCCTTCAGAACCACCTGCTGAAGCTTCGGAATGACTTGTGATGGCCTTCCTTCTAGGGTCACCAATGTAGCTAAGAAAACTCCAATGAATATAGGAGAAAAGAGGAACTGCAATTAAATTACCTTGCATTAGTAGCATTAGAGATTCTTTTATGCAATTTGAGAAACAAATTTAGATATATTACGTCACCTGATCAAGTAGAAGGCGCAAGAATGCACCTGAGGCTCCAGGCAATGGTACCAATTTACTCAAATACAAATACCTAAAGACACATCAAGTTGTGAAAATGAAGATTGAATAAGTAAATAAAGGTCACATGTATCAGAGAGGCCAGAAATTCTTTCTAAAAAAATGTATATTGGTCTTGGCTTTTGTCCAGTGCATTTGATGCATGCTCATCATTCCAGACTACCCTTGCCTCAGGTTCATAAATAAATATAAAAGATTATCCTTGCCTATGATGATCCAAAAGCATATCCAGGAATAGATATAAAGAATCTAATTTAAAATAATTTTTCTATAGGTCAAGTAGGAAAACATCATTGGTAAGCATATATGGGGTCTCATGGGTGACACAAAAACAAATAACAAGGGATGTAAGTAAGAAACCACAAATTTTAGCTGCAATGTACATATGTACATGATCTTATCAAAAAAAAAATGTATATATGTACATGATGACTTACATCAATTACAAATAAAATTTAGAATTTCCAATTTTTTAAAGCAAATAGAAAATTCAAAATGCATAAGAAATCAATCTAATAATTGTTAAATTACTGCAAAACGCATAGAAGTGCTATTAATATTATTAGATAAAAATAATGGACAAGTTGCTGTTGCTATATCTCCCATTTTCACACATAGACATGGACTCTGAAGCATTACCAGAAATGCAATGTTGGACCCACTAACACCAGACCCAACAGAGTAAATAGGAATGTCCTTTTCATGTCTAGCGATGGCACTTGATCAATCACGAGCTGAGGCAAATAAAAATAATTTTAAAATTCAGTAAAACCAGACTGATAATTGTTAAATCATTGCAATAATGCAGTACTTAGGAAATACACAGAAAAGAGAAAGCTTTAATTATACAATTTAACTTTCCATAATTTAGTAACCTCATCACTAAAGGTAAACGTTTTGCATCTCTAGTCATTACTAACTAAACTGTGGCAACATCTACGAGTCTCTGTGGCTTGCATATTTTATTTCCAGCTTAGTTGTACAAGTAAGAAATTGGAATATGTGCCACGAAAAGCAAGTGAAATAAGAGAGTGACAATCTGCAAGATGGAAATGCATAAGAATCACACTCTGATATACTGTTCTACCAAAAAAAACACTCTGATATACTGTGGAATGCTGGAAGAAACATATCAACAAGATCATCCTGCAGTTGTAGTTATTCTCTAAACCCAATACTCCTTAAAAGATAGTAACCCTTATTACTATCACATCCATTAAGGATATGACAACCTAGACTCAATTTAGGTAGTTCAGAAAGATAAGTTGAAAGTTTGCCATTGTAATTTCTATTGGGATAATTATGAAGAACGAGTACAGAGAATCTGTAATAATCAAGAACCATTTTTTTTTTTTTTAAATAAGGGACAGTTTGAAAAAGACAGGCATCCTCTTAGGGACTTTGTTCCTGGTGAGTTCAACCTCAAGGGCACCTGAATTCTAATTATTACCGCAGTGTAATAGGGAGTGGCCAGACTATGATATCTGTTATACTTGCAACTTGCAACTTGCAAGTATAAAAGCTAAGCTTTTTGGTTGTTTGTCTTCTTTGAACTTGTGATGTGGGCAGCAAATATAAGTAGAGCTTCCTTCTTTCTTGGATGGTTTGGAAGTAGATCAAAAAAGCTCTACAATGAGGCTTTGGTTTTACAATTTTTTTTTAGAGATAAGTAGGTTTTAGCCCCAAGGAAAGAGGGAGGGGAAGATTCAAACTAGTGTCTCAGTTTCATGAGGCATTAGTCCCCATCCGATCCGATTACAGTATCACCTGGCATTATTGGTTTTGCAATGTCATGTATAGCAAAGCTGCCTCCCAATATACTTCAAAGACTTATCCAAAAAGTCACACAAAAGTTGGATCTTCTCCAACTCTGATCTCTTTCTCTTATTCATTTCTTCTTCTTCTTTTTCTTTTTTCAGAAGATAGTACATTCCTTACAAATATGACAAGTAAAATCCACCCAAATACACAAGTATACAAGGGTAGAGAACCAAAGACAAAACAAAATCAAAAGAAAATAAAAAACTATGCATGTGTATAAGACATGAAATCTCAAAAGCAATCTATATAATGATCATATGAGTCTGTCATCCAAGCACATAATGTGGGTAGAAATCATATAGAATGCATCTTTACCCAGTCCATTTAAGGCCACTTAAGATCTAAACATACTCAGTATGACTCTTCTATATGGAGCCAGCAGTGTGCATCCTACGTTGGCATCTCACTAAGCAACCCCATTTAGAGCTAGCAACTCATCAAGACGAAAATTAAGCTTTAAAACACTAAGGCAGGTGTACTAATCTGCAAACCATACATAGGCCTTAATTTAATAATAAAACTTTTTTATCACTACACTAGAATGTAACAATTTATTTCACCCTAAACCTACTTCCCAAAGAGAAACCAAACAAGCTTTTTATATATTTTGGAATCCAACTCATATTTAAAATTTAAACATCACACACACACACTCTAACTACCAATTTTGTATTTCTACTCTCTTTCACCCTTTTTTTTTTCGGTTGAGGATTACACTTCTCTCAATGTAGCAGGCATCTATTTGGTATTATTTCAACTAAATGATACATGGCATGGCATGGGTGAACTGCCCATTATTGAGAAAGCTTGATCTCTTCTTCTTTTTTTTTTTTTTTTTTTTTTTTTTTTGTAAATATTTTACAATACCACAACACCCTTCTTTTTTTTTTTTTTATAGGTAATCAGAAAACTATTATTAATGAGAAAAAAAGGAAAAGTACAAGTTGTTCATGATGATGAACATCAAGAAAAAATAGAACAAACAACACAACAAAAAGAGAAATCAGGAAACTAAGCTAAGGGAAAGCATAAACTTAGTGAGAGAAGAACAATTAGTAAAACCCCAACAACAAGACCACTCCAAAAGACTCCGTTGGCATAAAACCTTTAATTTATCCAACGTCTTCTCATTATCCTCAAAGGAACAACGATTTTGTTCCAACCACACAATCCACATCAAACACCCTGGAACCAAATTCCAAATGTCTGAATTATGTTTCCCAAGCCACTGATGCCAACAAGATAACAAACCCGCTACTGAACCTGGCATAACCCAATGAATACCAAAAGCCTGAAGCATAAAAGTCCATAGGGAATGAGTAACAGGACAATGAAGAAGAAGGTGGTCTACCAACTCCCTATCACAACAACACATACAACACCAAGTAGCCAAGGGCGACCCCTAAACATTAGATTATCCAAAGTGAGGATCCAACCATGTGCAGCTGTCCACAAAAAGAACGCCACTCGCCTAGGAATCTTTGGTTTCCAAACACCCTTCCAAGGAAACAAAGAATTCAAAGCACCACGAATCGCATGGTAATAAGACCGGATGTCAAACTTACCATCACCTTTTAGCCGCTAGCCAAGAGTATCACTCCTATCACCCTGAGGAATACGAGTTTGGATAAGCTGGAATAAAGAATAAGATGCAGCTAGCTCCCAATCTTCAAAGGCTTTATAAAACCTTAAATCCCATACTCTAACAGTACCCCCTTCTGGAATCCACAAAACCTCAGAGATACAAGCATCCTTGACCGCTGAACACACATAAAGCTCAGGATAAAGATCTTTAAGATTATTATCACCAATCCATCTATCATGCCAAAAGCAGATACGAGTGCCTTCACCCACTACAAAAGACAGATACTTAGAGAAGCTCTCCCACCCCCATAAATGCTTCTCCATAATCCACACCCATGAGTCCTCTTGCACACTTTAGTACACCCACCCTCACCATATTTTGTAATGATGGGAAACTTCATGACCATATCTCCACAACCATTTCCCTAATAAAGCTTGATTAAAAGACACCACAATTCTTATCCCCAAACCACCCATCTCAACGGGTAAACACACCTTTTTCCAAGCCACCAAAGGATATTTGAAACTCCCCTTAGAATACCCCTAAAGAAAATTCATCTAAATACTTTCCAATCTAGCAGCCACAGATTTAGGAATAGTAAAAAGGGATAAATAGTACGTTGGGAGGCTTGAGAGAGTACTCTTAAGTAACATGAGCCTACCACCCTTAGATAAATAGATACACTTCCACCCAGATAACTTCCTCTTCATTTTCTCCAAAATAGGATTCCAAATCGAAGCTATCTAAAAAGAAGTCCCCAACGGCATCCCCAAATATTTCATAGGCAAACTGCCCACTCTACATTGAAGAATATTAGCCAATGCATCTAGATTATTCACCTTCCCAACAGGGACAATCTCACTTTTCCCAACATTGACCTTCAAACCCGTAAAGGCCTGAAAACAAGACAACACCAACCTTAAGGATAGTAGCTATTCCCTAGAGGCATCACAAAATAAGATAGTGCCATCAGCAAATAACAAATGGGAGATACACACACCAATAAAGTTCATAGAGCCCACATGAAAACCCAGAATAAGATTACACTCCTCTGTCTTCTTCAATAGTCTACTCAAAACCTCCATTATCAAAAAAAACAAGAGCGGGGATAAAGGATCCCCTTGTTTCAATCCATGAGAACAACCAAAATAACCTTCAGGGGAACCATTTACCAGAACTGAAAAATGGACAGAAGTAACACAAGCCTTAATCCACCCCCTCCATTTCAACCCAAAACCCATCCAGCCCAACAAATAAAACAAGGCCTCCCAGTTCACATTTTCAATATCAAGCTTGCAAACCACACCCGATAATCTACTCTTCAACCTGCTATCTAGATATTCATTTGCAATAAGTACTGAATCCAGAATCTGCCTACCCCCAACAAACGAATTTTGAGACTCAGAAATAAGATTATCCAAAACCACTCTCAACCTATTAGCCAACACCTTGGATAGCAGATTGTTCACACTACCCACCAAACTGATGGGCGAAATTCCTTAATGTTAACAGCATTACACTTCTTGGGAACTTAGTATATAAGCATTACCCTTCTTACAACTTTCTATTATGCATAGAGTTTTAATAATTGAAAATGAAAGTTAAGAATAGGAATTAGTATATAAATAAATAAGATTGAACATTGTACAAGTTCTTAAAAGATATCAAAGCCCATATAAAATTTTTTGAAAATTTTCAAGTATATTGCCAAAAATTTTAATGGTTTCACATTGATTTGCTTTCTCAATTTATTCTTAATTAAAAAAATTATCTGAATAAATTTCTTATATTTTGATTACTTTTTAAAGTTATTGTGTGTATATATATATATATATATATATCTTTTAGTCGACACTAGGCATGAAAAATAAATTACAATTTCTATTTACGTTCTATTTGTCTGATAATTAATTTCTTGTTTTATTATTTTATCATACTTAAGTTAATAAACATGTTTCGAATGAACTCTATTTTCAATTTTGTCTTTTATATCTTAAGAACTTTACCTTTTAATATCATTGCCCTGAACTTAAAATCCTTGCTCCACCACTGTTTTAGTTATATAACAATAAACTTAAACTAGTGACGGAGTTGAAGTAGCATTCAGGCATTTCCCATATATGTGATCTAGCTTTCAACTGACTTGATTCCCAAACACAGGAAATACACAAAGTGAATGATACTCTATTCTTACTAAACAAATTTACAATAAAAATACTGGTAGGTCAACATTGATAACAAATCCACAAAGAAATAACAGAAATTTATACATTCCATTGATGAAAATTACAGGAGGTGTACCTGACAGATCAAATCTCCAATTAAAGTTAAAAGTGCTGATGTCAGAGCTTTTATTGTCACAGGATACTTCGCAAGAAGAGCCAAATACCTGTAATATGAGAGCTTCATGTTGATAATGGCAGCTTATGAATGATTTTTGTCAATTCCCAAGTATACAGGAAAGTGATTAACACAAAACTGAGCTCGTATTTCATTTCACACACAAATTAAGAACTAAAAAACAAAAAGCGAATAAGCTGACTCTGAAAAAACCAATAGGAACTAGCTTTTTTTTTTTAACAAGTTACACACACCCGGTGAGTCTTAAACCCAACCTTACCCTCCACATTGCCCTTAAAAGGAAAGGACTGTCAATTAAGCTAGGGCTCATTGACTTGGCAATTCAATCCCATGGCACTAGTAAATTAACAATATTTAGGCCAAAAGCTTTAGCTCAGTGGCATTGTCTGCTCTCCTTTATGAGCAAAATAAAAATTCAAATCACCATCTGCCGCCATTGTAATTTGTAACTATCGAATTATTCTTAAAAAAAAAAAAAAAATTTTTAAAAGGAAACCAAAAGGCATAACATAAACTACATTTGGGAACCATAAAACAATACAATTAACAACATTAAACTAAAACCAAATAACTTGAAACCTTAGTTCATTACCATGATAGCAAAGACTTATTTCCACCACCACCGTCACTGCTGCCAGCACCACCATCACCACCACTACCTTCACCTCTCCCACCAGAACCTCCATATCCACCCGACCCACCATCCGAAACCGCAGAAACTCGAAAATGATCAAAACCCAGTTGCCCAAATCGCATTTCAGAACGGCCCAAATTCTTAAACTCGGCTCCATGGCCAGAATTCAACGGGTGAGAGTAAGAGTGGCACGAAGAACAGGGACGAAACCCGCTAATCCGAACTGGGTTTACGGGAATTCGGGTGGAATGCGAAATGGGTCTGCGAGAAAACCCCATGAAACTGTAAAAGAGTGGGGATTTGCGGATGAGTGATGCTGGGTTTGGAACCATTTTTGTTTCTGTGAAGATTGAAGAAAAACAGGGGTTGTGGGAAAGTCTGTGTGACTGTGCAGTGGGTTTTGGGCTTTGAGGTTTTTTTTACGCAACTAAAATAGGATAGGAGTGCGGCTCTTGGGCACTGTGCTCTTGCTCGGTGTTTTTGAATATGTGAACCGGAGCTGAACCGCATTGAGCAGTCCGGTTCGTATAAAATTATTTTGACTTTTTAGTTTTTATATATATATATATATAAAGAAAATTATTTATGGGAGGATGAAATTAGCTGAGTAGAGTATAAGTTTGAATTTAATCAGTAAACGGTATACCTATTGTATTGCAAATAAATAATTTTTTCAATTTCTGCATTTTTCTATCTGAATAAAATGGGTCAAATGAAGATTATTTCTTAATTTTCCTTATTTAGTGATAGAATTGTTTTCCACTAAAATTTCTTAAAAAACAACTTTATCTTATGCGAAACAAAATAAGAAAAGTCAATCGATAGTTTTGCAACTTATTTTAAAGTCACGGCCAAACATAGGGAAATTAAATAATTTTTTTGAAAATGATTCATTTTTCATAAAATATTAATATTGAAATAAAAAGAGTGATATGATTCCAATTAGCTTAAGTGACTCTTGTCTATATATACTATAAAACCAAAACTTTTGACTTTTTGTTAACTTTATAATATATTGACATGTAAGCTTTACAAGCCTCACAAATTGATACCTCATTATAATTTATTTTATTTTTGTAATTCTCTTTGTAGGTACTCAAGAATTTTTGCCTCTGGTTTTGGCTTTTTTTGGCTTGATTGCCTTGTCTTGTCTTGGCATGAATTCTTTTTGTCCCACATTGGAAAGATTGTCTTCCTCTTTCTACCTTATAAGGGATGACCAATGGAGATAGAATACCACTAGTTTGGACTCTTTCTCATTGGTCATCTCTTATAAGGTAGAATAAGGAAGGCAATCTTTCCAATGTGGGACGAGCAAAAATTGCCTAGGAGTACATGAGTTTCCTTGAAGCAAAAAATGCTCCTACAATAAAAGTATCCTTTTATTGTAGGTACTCAAGAATTTTTGCCTTTGGTTTTGGCTTGATTTGGAAAGATTGTCTTCCTCTTTCTACCTCATAAGGGATGACCAATGGAGATAGAGTACCACTAGTTTGGTACCCAAACTAGTGGTACTCTATCTCCATTGGTCATCCCTTATGAGGTAGAAAGAGGAAGACAAGAATTCAAGCCAAGCCAAGCCAAGGCAATCAAGCCAAAAAAAGCCAAAACCAAAGGCAAAAATTCTTGAGTACCTACAATCTTAATTAAATTGAATACTACTACACGATAGACTCACGCTCACTTCTCAAATACCACAGTCGCCACGCCAAACCACAAAGCAGTCTTCATAATCGTTTTTCCTAATTGTTGTGAATGTTAAGGTCTGTTTGGTTGGAGGAGTGGAAAAGTGAGGGGATAGAAAATTGTGGGAAGATGGAAAAGTGGAGGGATGAAAAAAATAAGTTTGAATAAATTTACTCTTATACCCTTGTTAAAAAATGATGCCTAATTAAAACAAAAAAGTGACAAATAACCACAAAAAAAAGAGCAATCACCCAAATTTATTAAAAAAATAAAAATTATGTCCCAAAAAAAATCACGTCTAGTTAAAAAAAAAAAAAAAAAAAAAAAACAAGTATCACCCTAACCCTAGAAAATCAAAAGAAAAAAAAAAAGCAAACTTTACTGCCCAGAAAAAGGGGAAAAAAAGAAAAGAAAAAAGAAGGATGCCCAGGCCTAGAAAATCAAAAAAAAAAAAAAAGCAACGTTGCCCAAAAAAAAAAAAAGACAAAAAACAAAACAAAAAAATGGCAACAAGTTCCAATATTTTCTTAGAAAAATTTAAATTGGTAGGGATGATTATCATATTAATATGTACTGATTTTATTTTTTTGAAAAATTTTGGGGGGGCAAGGCCCCCTTTGGTCTCAACGTGGCTCCGCCACTAAGTTCAAAAGTTGAGTCAATTTTTAGGGGTTGGTGACGCCTCAAAAAATTTCTTTTTGATGGTATTGCACATTGGGTTCTTAGTGACATGACTTTTTGGGTCCGTTTAGTTGGGAGGACGAAAAAGTGGGAGGATAGAAAATTTGGAGAGGATGGAAAAGTGAAAAAATAGAAAAGATTTTAGTTTCCCTCATTTGTGTTTGGTTGGAAGGATAGAAAAGTGGAATATCTAGGTTTTTTTTGTGAAATTGTTGTAAAAATATTGTGCTTTTAGAAAAAAATTTATATAAAAATCATATCTGAAAATTGGGGGGGGGGGGCAGTTCCAATATTTTCTTAGAAAAATTTAAATTGGTAGGGATAATTATCATATTAATATATGCTAATTAATTTTTTTGGAAAATTTTTGGTGGGGCAGTAGGGGGGGGGGGGGGCGGGGTGGGGGCAAGGCCCCCTTTTGTCTCAACGTGGCTCCGCCACTAAGTTCAACCCAACCTAGTAAGCTGAGTCAATTTTTAGGGGTTGGTGCCTCAAAAAATTTCTTTTTGGTGGTATCACACATTGGGTTCTTAGTGACGTGACTCTTTGGATCCGTTTAGTTGGGAGAATAGAAAATTAGGAGAGGATGGAAAAGTGAGAGGATAGAAAAGATTTTAGTTTCCTTCATTTGTGTTTGGTTGGAAGGGTGGAAAAGTGGAGGGATAAAAACTTTTTTGTTTGGTTAAGAAGAAAAATGAGATAATTGAAAATAAAGTTTGTATATATTTACCATCATGTCACTATTAAATAAAATAAGGGGGAATTACAGATTACCCACCCGTGGTTTGCCTCAAATTTAACTTACCCATCTGTAGTTTCATTTTTGACACTTTACCCACCTGTGTTTCATTTCGTTACTACTTCATAACTCACCTCCCTTTTAGACGTTACTCTAACACATTTTTTATCAAAAAAAAAACCTAAAACAGATCAAACATTCCTCTCTCTCCCAAAACACACTCCCGTCCACATGTACAAATTTTCAGCATTTTAAGCTTGTACCAATTCTGATCAAGTTTGTGCCATCTCACAAACCTCATGTTGCAAAAGCAAAAGGACAGCAATAGAAGACATTAATCCAATTGAAGACAAAAGCACGAGGGAATAATCATTATTCGTTAACCCAATAGAGACATTCATTTCAATGAAACAAAAACAAAAGCCCAGCAACATGAGGTCAGTCTGCTCTCTCTCTCTTAGGTCTGAAACAAAAACCCAGCAACATTGTTTCCTCTCTCTCTCTCTCTCTCTCTCTCTCTCTCTCTCCAATGGCGGTCTTTTGGAGGTCGATTTGCCACCATAGTGAAAAACCCAACAAACCCAGATAAACCACCACCATTTTTGTGAGGAATCGATGCCGAAGGCAACGTTTTGGAGGTCGATCTGTCACCATAGTGAAAAGCCCAGCAAACCTAGATCAACCACCATCGTTTTTGTGAGGAATCGATGCCGAAGGCAGCATTTTGGAGGTTGACTTGCCACTATAGTGAAAAACCCAGCAAACCCAAATCAACCAACACCGTTTTTGTGAGGAATTGATGCCGAAGGTTTATATCGAACTACATCTCTTCTCTCTCAAATTTGCTTCATGGGTTTTGTTTTATTTTTTGTAGTTTTGGGTTGTGGATTGATTTGATTTTGGTGGTGGTTGTAGATTAGGGCTTGCGTGGATGGGAGTGGGTTTTGGGAGAGAGAGGAGTGTTTGATCTATTTTGGGTTTTGTTTTTGATAAAAAAATGTGTTAGAGTAACGTTTTAAAGGGAGGTGGGTTACAGAGTAGTAATGGAGTAAAGCATAAGTGAGTAAAGTGTCAAAAATGAAATCACGAGTGGGTAAGTCAAATTTGAGGCAAACTACAGGTGGTTAATCTGTAATTCCCCATAAAATAAAAAGTAAGACATTATACTTTAAAAAAAAATTGTGTATAGATGGACACTTCATTAAAATAAATAAATAAAAATAGCACAAGAAATTAACTCAAAACTATTTTCTAAAAAAAAAAAAAACCCAAAATTGATGAGAAAATAAACATATGAGCACCAAAAAAAAAAGAGAGAGAAGAAGAAGCAAAAGAAAGCTAAGGGGGTGTTTGGTTTGTCAATTTCCATAACTCATATCTCTGTTTCTATAACTCATAACTCAAAAATGGTGGGACCCATAGCAAAAAGGTTGTTTGGGAAGTCCATAACTCTGTTTTCATCACTCAATTCTCTGATTTTTGAGTTATAAGTTATGGAAACTGAAAACACATTTTGGTTGTTTTCAGTTTCCATAACTCATAACTCAATGGCAATATTGTAATTAAACACACATAGGGGACCCACAAACAGTACTAGCCGCACCTTTTGACCACTTTTGATTTTTTTTTTCACTGGTTCGGTCTTTATGTTCTGGTTTTTTTTTTTACTGGGTTTGGTGTCACTGGTTTGGTCTTCATGTTCTTCTTTTTTCTTTTTTTTTTTTTTTTTTTTTTCACTGGGTTCGGTGATACTGACTGGAAAAAAAAAAAAAAAAACCTGCACCGTGTGACAGGTATGGGACCCACAAATAGTGTGAAAAATATTGAGTGATGACAAGTGAGTGATGATGCCAAACGGGTAGGGTATTTTGAGTGATGAGTAATGAGTGATGAGCGATAAGTGACAGAAATTGAGTGATGAAAAAAAGTAAACCAAACATGGCCTAACACATCCAAAAAAAAGGGTAAATTCCACAAACATACCTTAAGGTTTGGGCTAATACCAACCAAGTCTAAGACTTTTCAAAACTAGCCAGTTTGGTCCCTAAAGCAAACTTAATCCCTAAACAGTTAGTTATTTTTTTCTCAATTGTTTTAGGGACAAAATTGGTTAGTTTTGAAAAGTTTTGGACTTGATTGGCATTAACTCAAACCTCAGGGGGTGTGAATGGAATTTACCAAAAAAAAAAAAGCCAACACATGATGTTTTATTAATAGAGAAAGAAAAAATCAAAGGAAAAAAAAAAGGCAAGTGCAACTAGCGAAGTCCAACGTGAGGGGGGTATTTTTGGCAGCTTATGAAAATGAGCTTCCACCTCTTAATTTTCTCCCCATTTTAGGGAGAAAACTTTTTTGTAGGCCCGGGGAGAAAACACCTGGGTCCTACCACAAAATTTTCCACTCTCCCTCCCAACCAAACACTTACTAAAGCTTCTTTCTCTCCTAAATTATCCAACCTCCCTAAAATCCCTCCAAACAAACACACCATTTGTGTGCATATGTTTCTAGGGTGAGGTGTGTATGTGTGTGAGTCTTTTTTTTCTTCTTATTTTTATTTTAGAAGTCGCCAGCAACCATTGGTTTTAGGTGTGATTGGTCACCTATTTGTTTAATTCATTTTAAGTTACCTAATTACATAAACCAATTTTAAGCGGTTTAGTAATTAAGGTAAACCAAAAGTCTCAAACCAAAAATCATGGACTTGGAAGTGGGGTTACGTGTGAGAAAGGTGTTAGGTACCCCACATTGTCTATCCAAAGATAGTACCCCATTTTAATTCAGTTCTAACATTATCTTTTTAGTGAAGAAATAATATACTCGGCATTTTGTTTTTGAAAAAAAGTTTTGCACAAACAATATATATGTATATACATGTGAGTACTTACTTATTTATAATGTAACATGTGAATAATTTACTTCAAGGATTTATTTACAAACAAAGCATGTGAACTATATATATACATAGCATGTGAGAAAAATTTACCACGTTACAAGAAATAATATACAATAGCATGTGAATACTTATCTACTATATATTTAGCATGTGAATATTTATATACTACACATATATACACATAGATATATAACAACGTAAAAATAAAAGAGAGGAAGGTAAGAAATAATAGCATCTTGTTGTCATCCACCACATTTTCACATTTTATCATACAAAAAAGAACACAATAGAAAGACATTAGTGCCAAGAAGGGAAGGAATCATATAAGCTTGATTGGTGCCTATTGGTTCAATGAAATTGACCCATAGGCACAAATCTCTAAAGATACAATTTTAAGAAAAAGTTTTAAACGACAATGCTAAAAAGGAGATGCATGAATTTTGAAAGGGATTTTTCTTTAAAAAGTTTACACATTTTGTAAAAATTGTTTTTATAATGCTTTTGAAAACATTGACTTTTTAAGGAAAGAAAGTTTTGAAAAAAAAAACATGTTTTTCCTTAAAGAAAGGGGAAAAGAAGTTGTAGAAAACTATTTTCGTCTTGAATGAGCAAAATTTGAGATAGGAAGATCCTTTATGAAGACAAGTTTTTATTTTTATTTTTATCATTTTTTAAAGAAGGTTCTGTTTAATACTTGGATAAATGTCAAAAGCTATTAATTTCCCCTAAGCTTATGGTCCGAGGATCCACGCGGTACTTAGGTTCTGTTTAAAACTTGGATAAATGTCAAAAGCTATTAATTTCCCCTAAGCCTGTGGTTCGAGGAGCCATGCGGTACTCAAGTTCTATTTAATACTTGGATAAATTTCAAAAGCTATTAATTTCCCCTAAGCATGTGGTCCGAGGAGCCACGCGGTACTCAGGTTCTGTTTAATACTTGGATAAATGTCAAAAACTATTAATTTCCCCTAAGCCTGTGGTTCGAGGATCCACGCGGTACTCAGGTTTTGTTTAATACTTGGATAAATTTCAAAAGCTATTAATTTCCCTTAAGCCCGTGGTCCGAGGAGCCACGCGGTACTCAGGTTCTGTTTAATACTTGGATAAATTTCAAAAGCTATTTGTAGGAACCAAGTATGAGACTTCTGGGCCTTAAATCACTTGGGCTCACAATTTATTTGTAGTGGGCTTGAGGATTTCCTACTATGGGTCGTTCTCGGCAGAGAGACTCAAAGCAACACTCAATTGATACTCTCTCACTTGACTGTTTTCTCTCAGTTTTTCTGACCCCCTTCTTCTCCCAAATTTCCTCTATTTATAGCCAAGGTTAGTGGGGAGATCATGATTACAGCCACCATTGGTGCTACTGAAGGTCCAATATTATCTGGTTAAAGTGGATGTTTAGGTGAGAGGGCGGTGCAGCATTTATGGCCTTGGAACTTGGTTCCAGCTTGATCGATTATGTTCGGCAACTCAGTTTCCCGTGCATATCATGATTTTCCCGGACACGGCTCATACGCTTGCCCTGGAAAGTTTAACCGGTCACCTCTTGGAACTCAATACCCGAAACTTGTTTTTACATTAAGGCAGTTTCAAGAAGGGCATAGGGTAACTGGACCTTTCTGCTGGGCCTGCGCCCAAATCCGGTATGGGCCTGGGCCCAGGGCCTGTATGGGCCTGGGCCTAAGGCCAGTATGGGCTTTGGGATCTCGGTGCCGTACAATAGCCCCCCTTTGATTCATACTCGGTCGCCGAGAAGAATCAAGGAGTTGTCTGGGCCTTTTGACCTCGGGAATCTTATAACCTGGGACTCATGACTGTGGCTTCTCATTAATATTCATCTCAAAAGACGCGTCGTTTCGCGGCGCCAGGCGCCATCGCCATTATTGCCTGACGGTTCGTGAACCGAAGCGGCGCGCAAATCGGTTACGTTTGGCATTCGCTGGGTCGCTCGTAAATCGTGCCCATTTATTACTTGATTAAACGTTTCTTCTCCCCCCATTTCTTTTTGGCTCTATAAATAGTCCCCCTCTGAACATCATTTCATTTTTCCTTCGCCTCTGATTTCTCGCGCTTACTCTCTGCCGACCAAATTTCTGTGCGCTTACCCGCTTGTCCAGTGTTCTTTTCCTCCTTAGAACCCAAAGTAAGTTTTTCTTCCCCTTCCTGTTCCTTCAGTTTTATTTCTTTAAGTTCCCTTTTGTAGTTTTAGGTGTTATAGATGGGTTACTCTTACCTTCTAGAATCCTCGGTTGCTTTGGCCACCTTTAGGAGTAAATTTAATATTCCCGATGACGTGGATGTGGCTTACTGCCATAAGAGTGATATTGAACTCCACCGAGGGCGGGGTACAGCCTTCTTTCCTTTGATGTCAATTTTAGAAGGCAGGGTCAGGTTCCCCGTGGATCCCCTCTTGATAAACACACCCACTTACTACGAGCTGTGTCCTGACCAGCTTCCCCCCAACTTTTACCGGGTAGTTAGTTGCGTCAGTAAGTTGAACCACACCTTTAACTTACAGTTAAACCGCCATGACATTAACCAAATGTATAGCCTCTGTGGAAACAAAGACACCAACTATTACTTAAAGACAAGAGATACTCGGGTACGGCTGATATCATGCCTACCTGATTCGAACAGGAACTCCGCTGGGGAGTTCGTTAGGGTGCGCGGCAACTGGTTTGCCGGGGACGTCCCTTGCCCCCTTTCACGGCGTGAAGTGGGTTCGTACCATCCCCTTGATATAATTGCTTTCCTCCACTTCTCCTTTTCTTCTTATTGAAGTAAATTTTTATTGTTAGAGACTAATGCGGCACTTGCTTTTTTGCAGACGGCAAAGTGTTTGTTCAGGACATCAGAGCCGTCCACGCCAAGGATTTGAACTTCATCCTCCGTTCCGAGATATACGTGCATTGGGACGGACAACTCCGGGCCTCGCACTTGATACTCGGAGTAGAGCCAGTTTACTCTACCTGGCAGCCCTTCAAGCAGACACTATTAGTTGATAGCCCCTTGCTATCATATATAGACGTCCGGTACGTAAACTTTTTGCCGCCGAAACTTACAATGGGGAGGCAAGGGAATTTGGTCGGCGTTTTACTTGCTCGGACGAGCTAGCTCCTTTGCGAGACGAGTCCGCGGAACGGGTGTCTCAGCGCCTCAGAGAGATAGCCCACGAAGCCATACAGCAAGAAGACCAAGTCCAAGAGCAACCCGATCCCGAGAATCCAGCCGCCGAGCCTCAACAACAAGTGATAGAAGCGGCTGCCTTGCTAGCTGAAGCTATCCAACCTGGTGGAAGGATGGTATCTAGAAAGGTCATGACAATAGACCGGTTCGTGCCCGGTGCCCGGCAACCCAATCAGCCACCACCTTCTCAGGGTCGGGGTTAGGTGTCTCATCCTCCACCCTCTTCCCAGGCAGGGCGAGCCAAAAAGAAACAAAAAGTCACTGATCAACCCTCCACCGGCCCGGGAGATGCTGCCGTGCATACCCCTCCCCAACCAGCAGGGGGATTGTTATCCGCGAGCCGCAAACCCAAGTTAGAGCGGGGGTTACGTCCTCCTCCCAGGCGGCCCCAGCGTGGAAGCCCAAGTTCCTGTTGGACGGCAAACCTTTGCCTTCTACCGCCTGCGTGCGGATGTGGGAGAAGGGTGAAGGTGGCCGGATTACCCAGACGCTGGCCGAGGGTCTTCTTCTCCTCGATGATGTGCACGCCTTCGAGGATGGATCCGAGGAGTCTGTGGGGCGCCGGTTAGAGTGGCATGCCATTGCGGTAATTCTTTTGTCTATCTACTCCTTCATACAGATTTCCTTCTGCTTCTTTTCTAACCTTTGTGCTTGCTAGGCTGCTCAACTGGCTCACATTGTGGCTGCCCGGGCACGGGATCTTGCTGAGAAAAACGAGCGCGAGAAGGGGGCGCGGGAGTCAGCGGTGAAAACGGCGAAGGAAAAACTGAAAGTTGCTGAGTCTGCCGAGAAAAAGGCTGCTGTCGCGGAGAAGAACCGGGCATTGGCCGAAAAGAGGTGTACGGAGCTCCTGGCCAAGCAGAATGAGACGGAGGTCAAGTTAGCTGAAGCCATCAGCCTCAATACTGCCAATGCCAAGGAGTTAGCCGACCTCAAGGCAGCCTTGGCGGCCGCAGAGCAAAAGTGGTACAACAAAGGTTTCGCTGATGTCGAAAATTCTGCAGAGCCGGTAGTGGCTCGGGCTCGGAATATGGGTTTTGAGGCCGGGTGGTTCGCCGCTCTCCAAGCAATGGGAGCTCCCGAAGATTCGCATCTGAGAGACCCCCGCCAAATTCCCTTTCCGAGCCCTGTACCTGCCGTCCAGGAAGCCCCGGTTGCTATTAACGAGGAGGAGACGGCCAGTATGAGGGAGCTGGTTGAACAAATTGACGCTTACGCCGAGCCTGAGGAAATGGAAGCCACCAGCATCCCGACTGTGCAGGAGCTTCTCGGTGAAGACCCGCCTTTCCCCCTGACCGTCCAGCAGGAAGTGACCCCGCCGACCCAACCTCCTAGCTAATTTTACTTTTATTATTATCCTATTTCTAATTTGTTGGTTTATTTGCTTACGTCACCGGGATGTGGTGACTGAACAATTGCCTTTGTTTGTTTAATTGGTAAATCGTTTTCTTTTTATGTTTCAATCTGTTGAATGAATTTATATCTATTTGTATGCTTTGCTTGAATCATGCCAGCGTTCTGGCCGCTCAGTGGAATGATACCCCCAAAACCTGTTGTGCGGTGCTTTGGGGAATCCGAGAGCGCTAATGGACTTAGCATTTGTAAAGGGTTAGGTTTTCATCCTGCTTGGTGATTTTAGCTTAACCGAGAATCATGTTTTCGTCCTTAGAGCATTTACTTATAAGTTTTAAACCTGTTCGGTGATTTTAGCTTATCCGTGAACCTCGTTTTCGTCCTTAGAGCATTTAGTTATAAGGTTTAAACCTGTTCGGTGATTTTAGCTTATCCGTGAACCTCGTTTTCGTCCTTAGAGCATTTAGTTATAAGGTTTAAACCTGTTTGGTGATTTTAGCTTGACCGAGAATCAGGTTTTCGTCCTTAGAGCATTTAGTTATAAGGTTTCCACCTGCTCGGCGATTTTGATCGAGTCGAGGGTCAGGTTTCTGTCCTTAGAGATTTATTTGTAAGGTTTCCACTTGCTCGGCGATTTTGATCGAGCCGAGGGTCAGGTTTCTGTCCTTAGAGATTTATTTGTAAGGTTTCCACCTGCTCGGCAATTTTGATCAAGCCGAGGGTCAGGTTTCTGTCCTTAGAACTTTATTTGCAATTCTCTTGGTGTGCGGTCACGGAGCCAAAAACAGCATATACAAATAAGTTCATCATGATCTTAATTTTAACGAAATACAAGTTCTAGCTTACACGGATGATGATGCGTAGAATTTCTTCAAGTTGTTGGCGTTCCATGGTCGGGGGAGCGGCCTCTCGTCAAGGTCTTCCAAGTAGTAGGCCCTTGCACCCGCGATGGCTATGACTCTGTATGGCCCCTCCCAGGTTTGAGCAAGCTTCCCTGCAGCCATGTCTCGCATGTTCCCCACAACCTTCCTTAACACTAGTTCCCCGGCACTGAATTCCCTCCTCTTTACATTTCGGTTGTATCTTTGGACCAGCTTCTGCTGATACTCGGCGAGTCATATGGTCGCGGCCTCCCTGCATTCTTCTAGCCAATCCAAATGCTCCATCATCAGGTCGGCGTTTTGGACGGGGTCAAACCCGGCAACCCGTGCACTGCATAAGCTCACTTCGGTTCGTATCACTGCCTCCGCTCCGTATGTCAGAGAAAACGGGGTTTCCTCCATGGATCTCCTGGGGGTCGTGCGGTAAGCCCACAATACACTGGGTAGCTCTTCTGCCCATCTTTCTTTCGCCCCATCCAACCTTCTCTTGAGCCCGTTCAAAATAGTCTTGTTTACTGCTTCAGCTTGGCCGTTACTTTGTGGGTAAGCCGGGGTTGAATACTTGTTCCTGATGCCGAGCTCGCTGTAGAAGGTCCGAAAAGCGTTGCTGTCGAACTATAGCCCATTGTCTGTTACTAGCGAATTTGGCACCCCAAACCTTGTAACTATGTTTTTCCATACAAACTTTTTCACGTCAGTATCCCGGATATTAGCCAAGGCTTCAGCTTCAGCCCACTTTGTGAAGTAATCTACAGCCACCAATACAAAACGGCGGTTCCCCGTTGCTCGGGGGAATAGCCCGAGGATGTCAAGCCCCCACTATGCGAACGGCCACGGGCTGCTGACAGGATTTAGACGTCCTGCAGGCTGATGGATCATTGGGGCGTGCTTTTGACACTGTTTGCAGCTCCGAACGTATTCAGCGGCATCCTTCTGCATCTGTGGCCACCAAAACCCCTGGCTCATCGCTCTGTGTGCTAAAGACCATCCCCCAACATGTTCGCCACACACTCCCTCATGCAGCTCGGTCAGAAGCTCTTTGACTTTTTCGGGATGTAGGCACAAGAGGTAAGGGCCTGCGAAGGACCTTCGGTACAATTTTCGGTCCGAAGACAGCCAGTACCGGGGAGCCACCCGGCGAATCTTGTTGGCCTCGACTTCATCCTCTGGAACTTTATCTTCGGCAAGGAAGTCTATGATCGGGTTCATCCAACACGGACCAGCCACTGCTACCTGCGCAACCTCTACTCCGGCTCGGTCAGGAACACTTTTCACATAGATACTTGGCTCCCTTATAAGTTCTATTGAGACAAGCCATGGCGTGTCCTCGGTAGCCGATGAGGCTAACGTGGCAAGGGAGTCAGCGTGCTTGTTTTGTGACCAAGCTACCTGGGATACCTTTACCGTTCCAAACTGACCGATAATCTGTTTTACCGTACTTAGATAAGCTTTCATTCGAGGGTCCCGAGCCTCGAAGTCCCCAGTGATCTGATAAACAACCAGCCGAGAGTCCGAGTAAATCTCTACATCCTTTGCGCCCAAATGCAATACGGCCCTCAACCCGGCCAGTAGGGCCTCATACTCGGCTTCATTGTTTGAGACTTTGAATCCCAATCTGAAGGAGTGTTCCAGTCGTATACCCTCAGGGGTGATTATGACAATACCAGCCCCGACCCCTATAGCATTTGATGCGCCGTCCACAAATACCCTCCACGGGCGAATTTCTGCACTACAGATTACCTTGCCGTCGTTCTTGGGTGTGAATTCTGCGATGAAATCAGCGAGAACCTGTCCCTTCACCGAGCTTCTAGGCCGGTATCTTATGTCAAACGATCCCAACCGAGTCCCCCATTTGGCAATTCGACCTGTGGAGTCGGATCTCTTTAACAGTGACTGCAATGGATACTCGGTGAGAACGAACACCGTGTGTGCCTGGAAGTAATGTGGCAACTTCCTCGTGGCGTGCACCAGGACTAAAACTAACTTCTCCAGGGGCAGGTACCTTGTCTCGGCATCTACTAAGGTTTTGCTTACGTAATACACTGGCATTTGTACTCCCTGGTCCCTTAGCAACACAGCACTTACGACATGTTCGGTAACCGCGAGGTACATAAACAAATCCTCCCCGGGCTTCGGGGCTGTCAACCTCGGCGCCTTTGCCAAGTATTCCTTCAGCTCTGGAAAAGCCTCATCACATCTCTCGTCCCATCGAAACCCCTTCCACTTCTTCAGAAGTTGATAAAACGGCCGGCAGCGATAGGCAAACTTGGAGATGAATCGGTTCAGAGCAGCTAACATTCCAGTGAGCACTTGCACCTCTTTAGGATTGCTTGGTGGTTTGAGGCGGTTCACGGCCTCTATTTGGTCGGGGTTAGCCTCTATTCCCCGAGTAGAGATCAGATATCCCAGGAACTTACCAGCCCCCACTCCGAAAGTGCACTTCTCGGCATTCAGGCGCAATTTGTGCCGCCGTAATATCTCGAATACTCCCCGGAGGTCTTCGGTGTGCTGTGACTCAATTCTGCTTTTTACCACCATGTCGTCAATATAAACTTCAACCGTGCATCCAATTTTTTCTCGGAACATTCTCGTCATCATTCGCTGATACGTGGCTCCGGCATTCTTCAATCCAAACGGCATGACCTCGTAGTGATAGTTTGCATTCGGGGAAATAAATGCTGTCTTTTCTCGGTCCTCGGGCGCCAAGGCAATCTGGTGGTAGCCTTGGAAGGCATCTAGGAAGCTCATCCTCGGGTGCCCATATGTTGCATCTACTAGCTGATCAATCTTGGGCATTGGGAATGGGTCCTTGGGACATGCCTTGTTCAAGTCTGTGAAGTCCACGCAAACTCTCCATTTGCCATTCTTCTTCTTCACTACGACAGTGTTTGCCAACCATCTCGGGAAGAATATCTCTTTTATGACTCTGGCCTCCTTCAGCCGTTGGACCTTCAAGTTTACTGCATCGACGTGTTCTTTTGATACTCTTCTCGGTTTCTGCTTCTTCGGGGGGAATAATGGGTCCACGTTGAGTTTGTGGACAATGAACTCGGGATCTACGCCGGGCACTTCATACGGGTTCCATGCGAAAACATCTACGTTCTGCAAAAGGAACAACAACATCTCTACCCTTTCCCGGTCATTTATGCTTGTACCTATCTGGAAATATCTGTCAGTATCTGGAAGAATTCTTACCTTCAACACCTCCTCGGCAACGTCCGCCCCAGTTTCCCCCTGGGGTTTCTGTAATTGCTATGAAGTCTCTTTCTCGGCATGCTCGGCTTGACCGAGCGATTCCTTTTCCCATCGGACCGCGGCGACAAGGCACTGCCTCGCCACTTGTTGGTTCCCCCTTACCT
This sequence comes from Quercus lobata, assembly GCF_001633185.2. Classification (NCBI taxonomy): domain Eukaryota; kingdom Viridiplantae; phylum Streptophyta; class Magnoliopsida; order Fagales; family Fagaceae; genus Quercus; species Quercus lobata. Next base: position 14,201,286 of record NC_044910.1, read on the forward strand.
CGGTAACTCCATACTCAGTAGGAAATTTTACTTTCATATGGAGGGTGGACGGAACAACCTCCATGGCGTGAATCCACGGCCTCTCCAGGATTGCGGTGTACGGTGAGAATGATCGGACTACTATGAATGTAACTATAACTCCCTTGCCTTCCATGTCTACTGGGAGAGAGATTTGCCCCTCGGGAATTACAACTCTCCCGTCAAATGAGACCAGCGGCGTGTCATACTTCGCCAAAGCCTGGGTCTTTAACTCGAGCCCTTCAAAGAGGTCCGGGTACATGACGTCAGCCCCGCTCCCTTGATCAATCATTACCCTCTTCACCAGGAATCCACCTATCCGGGCTGTCACCACCAAAGCATCGTCGTGAGGTTGGACCGTTCCTTCCAAATCGTCTTCTCCGAACGAGATGGCTAGCCGTCCAACTTTCTTTTTCTTCTCGGATGATTCTTCCCCCGCGCAAGCCACTGTCAATACCCTTTTCGCTGCTGCTGTTCTTCTTGGTGCAGCATGGATGACTTCGATTACCCCCAGTGGAGGTGGAAGGGGGTTCCTTTTCTGTTGGGCGCCCTGTCCGGCTTCTCAGTCAATGGAGTCTACTACAAACTCTTTCAGGTACCCTGCCTTCACTAGCTGTCCGAGATGATCTTTTAATACCCGACACTGCTCGGTGGTGTGTCCTTTGTCTCTGTGATAGGTGCATTATAGGTTTTGGTTCCTTCGAGATGGGTCGCCCCTCATTTTGTTTGGCCACCTGAAGAATGACTCGTTCTTGATCCGTTCCAAGATTTTGTGTACGGGCTCTTTAAATGCCACATTAACCCCTTCGATTTGCACCTCTGGTTCCTGCACTCTGAAGTCTCTTTTTGGTTTCGTCGGCAAAATGCTTTGCCGAGATCTCCCCACTAATGGAGCTTTCCCCCTGTTCTGCAGCCGGTCATCCTCCAGGCGTTTGTACTCCTCTATGCGTCTCATCAGTTGCCTCATATCCTCGGGGGGTCTTCTCGTCAGCGACTCCCTTAATTCAGAATCTTCGGGGAGCCCCATCCTGAAGGTGCTTGCTGCAATTTTCTCGTTTCCTCCACCAATCTCGTTGTAGAGTTCCCAGTATCGGCTGGCATAACTCCGAAGGGTTTCCCCGACCCTCATTTTCATGGAAAGTAGTGCGTCAACTGGCTGTTGCACTCGGCTGCAGGTCACGAACCTACTGCAGAACTCTTGAATCAGCTCGGCGAAGCTGTGTATAGAACATTTCCGTAACCCATTGAACCATCTCAGTGCAGTAGAGCTGAGACTAGAGGGGAATACCTTACACATCAATGCATCATTGTGTGCATGCAAAGACATCATGTGGATGTAATGGCTAACATGCTCCACGGGGTCTGTCCTCCCCTCATACGAATTGAATAGCGGTCGCGTGAATCTGCTCGGCATTGGGGCCCGTTCAATTTCATCGGAGAATGGAGATCGGGCCGCCATCCGCAAGGCTCGGCTCATAGCGTCCATGGCGGCATTGTGGTGCTGTCGTTCCTCCGGCGATTCTGATCCTTGGTCATTATAACCATGCGACCGTGAACGGTTCCGCCGATGACGTGGTTCCCGTGGATGCCGGTGTGACTCTTGGGAGCGTGATCGGTCTCGGGATCGTTGCGTACCAGATCGGCTAGAGCCCTCCTCGCCCTGATTTCTCCTTTACTGGGGGTTGCGATTCCTTTCATGTCGCCGACCCCTTGCTTCCAGCTCTAAATCCATTACTAGTCTGCGCAACCGCTCCAGCTCTCGGTCTCTATCATCATACTGCCGATGCGCCGAGACGCCTGAAACCGTCCGGTGTGTCTGGGCCGACCCTTCTCCCTATCCGGACCTTTCCTCCCCTCTTGGGTGCTCCCTATCTTCCTGCCGTTTCTGCCTTCTCTCCCTCCACGTTGATCCCCGAGAAGATCCTATGGAGCTGCTCGGTGCACGCTTTCCTGAACGCTCCTCAGACATTCCCTTCATTTGAGTCTCAGTCGAACCACAGTTTCGTAGGAGAGCCCCACGGTGGGCGCCAATTGTAGGAACCAAGTATGAGACTTCTGGGCCTTAAATCACTTGGGCTCACAATTTATTTGTAGTGGGCTTGAGGATTTCTTACTATGGGTCGTTCTCGGCAGAGAGACTCAAAACAACACTCAGTTGATACTCTCTCACTTGACTGTTTTCTCTCAGTTTTTCTGACCCCCTTCTTCTCCCAAATTTCCTCTATTTATAGCCAAGGTTAGTGGGGAGATCATGATTACAGCCACCGTTGGTACTACTGAAGGTCCAATATTATCTGGTTAAAGTGGATGTTTAGGTGAGAGGGCGGTGCAGTATTTATGGCCTTGGAACTTGGTTCCAGCTTGATCGATTATGTTCGGCAACTCAGTTTCCCGTGCATATCATGATTTTCCCAGACACGGCTCATACGCTTGCCCGGGAAAGTTTAACCGGTCACCTTTTGGAACTCAATACCAGAAACTTGTTTTTACATTAAGGCAGTTTCAAGAAGGGCATAGGGTAACTGGACCTTTCTGCTGGGCCTGCGCCCAAAGCTGGTATGGGCCTGGGCCTAAGGCCTGTATGGGCCTGGGCCCAAGGCCAGTATGGGCTTTGGGATCTCGGTGCCGTGCACTATTAATTTCTCCTAAGCTTGTGGTTCGAGGAGCCACGCGGTACTCAGGTTCTGTTTAATACTTAGATAAATTTCAAAAGCTATTAATTTCCCCTAAGCCAGTTGTCCGAGGAGCCGCGCGGTACTCAGGTTCTATTTAATACTTGGATAAATTTCAAAAACTATTAATTCCCCCTAAGCCTGTGGTCTGAGGAGCCACGTGGTACTCAGGTTCTGTTCAATACTCGAATCAATTGAGAGACAATAAGCACAATACCCACATATAACAACAACATAATTTATTCAGGAAGGAAACTTTTCATTAATAATAGTACCTTTTCAAGTTGCTTACATTTCAAGGACGTGGAATTACATTCTCATCTAAATCTTCTAAAAAAATATGCCCCAATACCAGCAACTACGGTGATGCGATACGGTCCTTCCCAATTTGGGCCCAATTTTCCCCATGTTGGGTTTTTTGCAGTGCCCAGAACTTTCCTCAACACCAAGTCCCCAGGCACTAGCAGCCTTAGCTTTACTTTGGCATTATAACCTTGCTTGAGTTTGTATTGGTAGTAGGCCAATTAAACCGTTGCTTTTCCCTTTTTTCTCTGATAAGATCTAGACTTTTCTCCAACAGTTCATTGTTGTTGTTTGGACAGAATAAGCTAGTTTTTAGTGTTGGAAAGCCCGTTTCCAGAGGGATGACAACCTCGACCCCATAAGTCATCAAAAAGGGGTCTCTCCTGTTTATTTGCGGGGCGTGGTTCGATATGTCCACAGGACATGTGGCAGTTCTTCCACCCATCTTCCCTTCGCGTCATCTAACCTCTTCTTAAGTCCGTTCACTATGACTTTGTTAGTAGCCTCGGCTTGCCCATTCCCCTGGGGGTAGGCTGGAGTATAATATCTATTCGTAATTCCCAGTTCGCAAGAGTATCTCCTGAAGGCCTTACTATCAAACTGAAGACCATTGTCCCAGATGAGGGAGTGAGGGACCCCAAACTAGGTAACAATGTTTTTCCAAACGAACTTTTTGACGTCCACATCCCTGATATTTGCCAGAGGTTCAACTTCAACCCATTTGGTGAAGTAATCTGTACTGACGAGCAGATACCTTTTGTTCCCTGCTGCCTTGGGAAAGGGGCCAACAATATCTAAGCCCCATTGTGCAAAAGGTCAAGGATTGGACAGCGGATTGAGGATCCCTCCTGGTTGATGTATGTTTGGTGCGAATCTCTGACACTGGTTGCATTTCTTCATGTATTTGAGTGCTTCTTTCTGCATATTCAGCCACCAGTAGCCTTGGGTGATGGCCCTATGAGATAAAAACCTGCCTCTCGTGTGGCTTCCACAGATCCTTTCGTGTAATTCCTCCATGATCAGTTTTGAGGCTTCAGGGTGTACGCAGAGTAAGTATGGCTCGAAAAAGGAACGTTTATATAACTTCTGGTCCTTAGATAGCCAAAACCGAGAAGTGTTTCTCCGTATCTTGTCAGCCTCAATCTTTTCTTCAGGCAAAATGTCTTCCTTTAGAAACAATACTAGAGGACCCATCCAGCTAGGTCCCACCTTGACGTTGTGGACTTGGACTACTTCTTTCTTAGTCACTGAGGGTTTGTATAAATCCTCCACCAGGATGACCCAGGGCAAATTTTGAGCCGAGGAGGTGGCGAGCGTGACCAAGGAGTTGGCATGCGTGTTTCCACTTCTAGGGATATGTAGTAAGCTAAAGGAATCGAAACGTGACTGTAGGCGTTTAGCTTGGTCCAAGTATTCTTGCATTCTTTTGTCTCTTGTGTCCAACTCCCCATTTACTTGGCCGACAACCAGTCTTGAGTCTGAGAACATCTCTATTGCTTTTCCGCCCAGCTTCTGAACCATGGACATTCCTTCCAACAAGGTTTCGTATTCCGCCTCATTATTCGTGGCTGAAAAGCCCAGTCTTAGTGATTTTTCGATGGTGATTTTTCGATGGAAACTAGAACTAGCCCCACCCCAGAGCCCCTTTGGTTTGTTGTGCCATCAACATACACTTTCTAGCACGTGGGCCCTTGTAGAGAAACTGCGCCAACATATTTTTCATCCATGCCTTGCGCTCCTACTTCTTCTTCTAGCGAGGGTTCAGCGAATTCGGCCACCAGATCCACGAGGACTTGGCCCTTCACAGAGGTACGGGGCATGTACTTAATGTCAAAAGCCCCTAGAATCGTGCCCCACTTTGCAATTCTCCTTGTATAATCAGCATTTCGAAGTATGGACCTGAGCGGGAGTTGGGTTAGGACAATAATTGTGCGTGCCTGGAAGTAATGGAGAAGTTTTCGTGTGGCTTGAACCACCGCTAGGATGGCCTTTTCTAGTGGTAGGTAATGAGTCTCGGCTTTATGCAATGATTTGCTCACGTAATAGACTGGTCATTATACGCCGTTGTCTGTTCGTATCAGCACTAGGCTTACTGTATGAGGGGCCACAGCGATGTAGGCGAATAAGACTTCGTCGGTTTCCAGACTAGATATGATTGGTGGTCGAGACAGGTACTCCTTAAGCTGTTGGAAGGCCAAAGCACATTCTTCGGTCCATTCAAATCCCTTCCATTTATTCAATAAGAGGAAGAAAAGCCTACACCTATCCACCGATCGAGAAATAAAATGGTTTAAAACAGCGATCATGCCAGTGAGCTTTTGGACCTCCTTGGGATTCCGAGGAGGCTGTAAGTTGTGGATAGCCCTAATTTGATCGGGACTGACTTCGATTCCCCTGTGGATCACCATATAGCCCAAGAATTTCCCTGATCCCACCCGAAATGAACATTTGGATGTGTTGAGGCGCAGCTTGTGTCTCCTCAGAATTTCAAAAATATTGCCGAGGTCTCTTACATGTTTGGACACCACTTTGCTCTTCACCACCATGTCATCAATATAGACTTCTATGCTCTTACCCAACTGCGGCTCAAACATTTTTGGTCATCATTCTTTGGTAGGTGGATCCTGCGTTTTTCAAACCAAAAGGCATCACTTTATAATGGTAGTTCCCAATGGGGGTGACAAAAACTGTTTTCTCTTGGTCGTCTATGGCTAGGGGTATCTGATGGTATCCTTGAAAGGCGTCTAAGAAGCTCATCCGAGGATGGCCAGCGGTTATGTCTACCAACTGATCTATCCGGGGCATAGGAAATGGATCTTTTGGGCAGGTTTTATTCAGATCTGTGAAGTCTACACAGACTCGCCATTTTCTGCTCTTCTTCTTTACCACTATAGTGTTGACCAACCACTCAGGATAAAAAACTTCTTTAATAGCCCCTACTTTCTTAAGCTTCATCACCTCGTCCTTAACAACGTCAGCATATTCCTTCGACGGACGTCGGGGTGGTTGCTTCTTGGGAGTAATGGATGGGTTAACATTCAGGTGGTGATAGATGAAGCTTGGATCGACCCATGGGGCCTTATTGGCGTCCCACGCAAATATGTCCACATTTTCTTTGAGAAAACCAATTAGCTCGTCTTTTTCTTGGGGGGGTAGCTTCGAGCCGATTTGAAAGAACTTTTCTGGATCAATGCCAATTGAGACCTTTTCTAGATCCTCGCATTTTGCCTCCTCGGCTAATTCTCCACCAGGCAACGCCGGGGTGGTTAATTGCTATAAACCGCTTTTAGCAGAGGCCGAGGGCTCAACATTGTGTTAGCATGAGATGGCAGCCACCATGCATTGTCTGGCCATGGTCTGATCCCCCATAATCTCTTTAACCTGGCCTTCCGACGGGTACTTCACCTTCTGGTGCAGGGTGGAAAAGACAGCTCCCAAGGCATGAAGCCAAGGCCTAGCGACAATGGCCGTGTAAGGTGAATAAGTGTCAACTACAATGAAATCCACCTCCACTACGTCCGAACCTGTTTGTATGGGCAGTCTGATCTGGCCCCTTGGAGTAACGGTTTTCCCCTCAAAGCTTACCAAAGGGGAATCATATGCCGTTAAGTCCTCGAGTTTTAAGTTCAGCCCTTTGTATAGGTCAGGATACATTACTTCCACAGCGCTGCCCTGATCTACTAGCACTCTCTTCACATCATATCCTCCAATCTGAGCGTGACAACCAGTGCGTCATCGTGGGGTTGGATGGTTCCAACCTTATCTTTATCCGAGAAGCCTAGCACGAGTGAGGCCATCGTCTTGGCCTTTTTGGACTCCCTATCATCGTCCTCAGTGTAAAGTCGAGCCATAGACATTAATTATTAAATTAATCATGACGTCATCACGGTTCGACTCCGGTTCAACCTCGATTCGACCTCAAAAGCCTTGAACCTCTCCCTTTTACAATTTAATGAACAGTTCGGATTTTAAAACCATATTCATACCTAGACGTCTATGGAGCTTACCATAACTTGATTATAGGCCCAATCTAGAGGGAAACCAGTTTAGCTTACAAGGATGTTATTGCTAAGACAGACACCCCTTTCAATTATGGTGGCTTTAGGAACACTCGTACTGAAAACCAATGGCACAGTTTAATAAAATAATAATTTTCATGTCTTATGTAGATTTTTCCAATCTTTCTTGGCTGGCTATATCATTTTCGGAGAGTAATTAATGGGAACATGGATGAAGTCATTCCACATGTATCAAGTTTATCATAATCTTCGAAATTAATTCTTCCTATGCTTTGATGATTTATTTATATTATTACTCTTTTTGCAAAGGCTAGAGATTATCTGTGATATTTAGGCCAAATGTTAAATCAGTTCCAACTAAAATCAAGGAGGATATTGATTATCCTCTCTTGGTGCAAACTCTTGCTCAAATTTGATGTTTGTGATGTACATGGAAATACTTTGTATTTTTTTTTTTGGAGAAACAAATACTTTGTATTTGAGGTAGAGTTGCTCACTCATTCCAACAATTTTAGACCCGCATGCATCTTTGTTATCATTTGTTAATACTTTGCCGTGCAACCATTTTCTATAACTTTGAAAGTAACCTTTGACACTATCTACAATGTATCAGCTATTATTGTTGTTTTTCTTTGTTATCACATTAGGGAAACCATAACAAGCACTGCACGGTGCTTGTTAACATTTCCCTTTACTAATTGTCAATTGTTCATGCATGTCATCCCTATGTGAATAGTTTCAATTCGTCTTACTTTTAATCTAGCAAACCAGTTTTGCTTTTTTTTAAACCATTTTTGAGATAATCATACTAAAATGCAGCAACAACAAATTCTGTATCCATTAAACTTGGTCCCAACATTATAGAAAGCAATGGCAGAAACTTCACTAGAATTTCCAAAAAAATTTAAACTAAAAAAAGAAAAAGAAAAACCCAAAAATCGAGTTCTGGTCAGATTGGGTCTAGATATCTATTGGTAAAGAATTCAGGTACCAACCGGGTATGATGCTAATTAGATAAGGGAATTAGGTATCCATGATAAAATAATCAGGTTGAGTACCCATACCTGACCAGGGATGAAGGCAAGCTTTGACGTGGGGGGCAATGGCTCCCTCCAAATTAAAAAAAAAAAAAAATAGTATATACTTGGGTACTAATTTTAGCAATTTTATTATATAAAATTACATTTTGCCCCCTTTAATAATATCATTAATTTTCTTAAGAGTAATGCTATTACCACAAATTTTTCTACAACATTTTTACAAATGGTTGAGGTAGAAAATTCATATTAGTTCGCACTTAGGCCACCGCCTATACCACTTTTTGACTTACGAATAACCACTCACTATATCAGCAATTTGTAAACAAGTTTGTAGCTCTAGCATTTCTCATCATAAAAACCATAAAAAAGTCAATAGATCTAAAATTTAAAACAAAATATACAGACCTAGAAAATTAATGCAATAACAAAAATTACCAATAGTAAATCTAAAACAAAATAAGCCCAATTAACCAATTTTACCCAACACAAAAAATCCAACCCTTTAAAAAATTTTAAATAAAATTATTTTGTCCTTGTCTAGCAACATCAAAGTCACACACACCAAAAAAAAAAAATCCCTCAAACGGCTAAGTAGTAGTAGTAGTAGTAGTAGAGCCAGAGTTCAGAACCACTGCACAGCTAATAACGGACTCGCCCTAATTCTAAGTCCTACTCGCCCTAACTCTAAGTCTTAGCTCCGTCTGACTACCCAATCATGACCAATCCCTAAATTGGTGAAAGATGAACCGAACTTTGGTCATCTATTGGTGCCGTAGGCTGTGGTGAATATTAATGCACGTACAATAGAAACATACAAACACGTGAAATTCATTGGTGATTATTAGTAGAGCTTCAACTTCAATTAATGCTCATTCATTCATAAACGGACAAACACTCCAAACACTGTTGCTCTTCTCTCTCTCTCTCCAACTATTGATCCGTTCACGTCACTCTGTTTTTCTCTAAGCTTAACCACGTCTTCCTTCCTTCAAAACTTCAGACAATATATCTTCCCTTTTCAATCAAATAATCTCCCATCAAAATAAAAGGTAACATCTCTCAATTCCAAAAATCTATAAACCTCTCTCTCTCTCTGTTTGTATTTGGCTTTGGTTTACCATTCACTAGTTGATCTGGTGTTTATTTGAATATTTGTTATAATTCAGAGTCTCAGACCCATCCATATTCCATACAGAAATATTATGTTTGCTGGCATATTCAATATCTTTATTTATATGGGTTGTTTAATTATTATATCCTTGTACTGTTTTTTTTTTTTTTTCCCAATTCTTTTTATCAAGAGCAATGGGTAAAAGAGTTAAATACCATTTATAATTTTTAGCTAAAGCGATTTGAAGCTTAAATTGTACATGATATGCCAACATGGTGAATTTTTTTGTGATTATGTTATGGATAAGCTTTCAGTGATCAGTGAATGACTAGACTAGGGTACGGTTGCTGTGTAACTTTTATTGGCTAGAGGGAATATATCACAATATTTACTATTGTATTATTAGGCTTTAATACCATTTTAGTCCCTAAAAGTTTAGCCCATTAGATTTTAGTCCCTAAAGTTTAAACTGATAAAACTTTTAAGTTTGTTTGCATGTAATCTTGTTGAGATTTTTGACTCCTTTTCGATTTGTATTGGAACTTTCTGTTAGACACGTGACGTGGCTTGAATTGGAAACCATTAAGTCGGTTACCTTCAGCCGTAATATATTTCCCGTGCACGGCAATGTATTTAAGTACTGAGTTTTCTTCTCTTTTTTTTTTTTTTTTAATTTTATTTATTTATATATATATATATCTATTGATTACTACTTGGTTTTGGACTTCTTTGTGGCTACTGGCTAAGGACTAAGGAGTGTAAGCCGACTTTGATAAATACAGCCAGTACTATATAATATAAGTGTTGTGGCTTTATTCTTTCACAGATAGTGTGCCGCAAAATTTTGAGATTAGCATTAGAGTTTTTGTATTTGTGAGTAAGAGTGATTTAATTTGGGTGTATTTGGGATTTGGAATTGTGAGAGTGCTCTCTATACTAAATTTGTATCTCCCAAATTTGTTAGTGAAATTTTTTTGTTGTTACTGGTGGATATAAGCTATTTTCGAATCACGTAATTCTCAATGTGTTGGTGTCAATTTTTCTTTCGGGTTGAAATTTTTGGTTCCCCAAAATATGTACACAATCAATCTTGGTAATTCAAGTTTCAGTTATTTTACAACACTTTCTTTTTTTACTTATCGTGATATATGTGTCTAAAAACAATGCATTTTTGGTTCAGCTACAATGACATCTCCTTCTGACTCATGGATGCGAGGAATCAATGAAGCATCAAAATTAGCTGAGGATATCAAAGATATGATTGCTGGAAGTAGTTCACTGCCTCCATCTGGACCAGAAACACAGCGGCATTTGTCAACAGCTCGGAGAAAGATCACAATATTAAGGACCAAACTTGAGACTCTCGAGTTACTTCTGTCAACGCTTTCTAATACACAGCCAATGTAAGTATTCTAGTGGAATTTGTATCATTATAGGAAAATAAGCTGCAATGTGTCTTGAATCACATCACAATAGTTGTTGTTTCATATACTTCAAGTTTCTAATGGAAATTCACATTAGCTAATCTTTAAGGATAAAAAAAAAATTAAAAAATAAGACAGGCGAGGCCTTCCATTGCTGCTCAGAAATTTTTAAAACAAAAGCCATCTGCAATATAGGTGCAAGTTGTAAGGGTTCCTCAATTTTGAAAAGGATTCTGTTTCATGTATAGTTGAACTTTACTACACTGGTAGCTGTTCTGGTATTGTCATGGAAGCAACTTATGCTATATGAGGGCATGTTATTTTCAAACTTGGGCTTGTGGTGCTTGTAACACAACTAATTGATTGAAGTATGTTTGTTAGCTTGAAATGCATGTTTTATGGTTTCTCTTGTACAAATTTCCATAGGTTGATTTCATCTATATAGACATAAATAATATATATTTTACATGCTGTGTTTGTAGTTGCCAAACGTCAATAGTAGTGCCATTGTAAAAATTCATTCCTGTTTACCACTAATCATTCTGTGGTTTTGGTTGTAATCTTCCATTTGTCATCAGCTATTACATTGCCGCTTATCCAAATATCTCAAACTTGCTGAATGTATCCTATCGAGTTAATTTAGATACCAGAATTTGTGGGCATAAAGATGGCCACAACATCTAAATCCTTTAAAAGTTTGTTAAACTATATAATTTTGGTTTCCTTGAGTTTTCAAATTGATAAGCTTCTAGTGAACATAATTAACAACAAAAATAAGACTTTAGTTTCAAAATTTTGGGGTTGACTATGGATCCTTTAAAGACTAGTCAAAGTCGGCCACTTGTAATCAAGGAACTTTTATTATATAAAAACAAGAACATGCCAGTCAGTTAAGTGATAATTGTCTTTCTTAAAAAACTACTCTCTCAGTCTCATATTTTTGGTTTGTTTAGAGAACCCAACTTTTGAAAAGGAGACCATTTAATTCATTGTCTTTCAAATAACAATGCATAAGTTTTTAAAACTACTCCTACCACCTATAGCTTGCCTTCTCCATCCACACCACTGCCTTAGACTACCATCATCACTATATTACTCCCTCCATTCTTTCTGCAATGACCTCCCCCCCAACACCCCCCCCCCCCAAACTACTTACTATTACCAAAAACCTGACATTAATTTTGTTGCCAATAATATCTCAGTGTGCTGGCTTTCTTTTGATGGTAACCTTATGATTTTCTCTTAGAAAGGGAAATAATTTGTTATTTACTTGCTTTGGTAAGTGTAATTTAAAAGTTTTAATTTCCAAGCTCTTGATGTACTGCAGCGCATCTCTTACTCATGTCTTAAGTCCTTGCATGCATGCTGTTGTAGTCTACATTATGCATTCCTGCAGTGGTTGGTTGGTATGTGGTGTTCCTCCAGAGTTCATCAAAATTCATGTTTTCTGGTATCAGGTTTTGAAGTCTGACTTCACCAAAGTATTAAAAGTGTTAAAAATTTACTGGAATTGGAATGGTTTAGGATTTTTGGTTTTAATTTATATTCATACAATAACCAAATGAGTGCAACACGTAATTGTAGGTAAGTAATTTTTATATGGCAACAGTTACCTTCTTTTCTATGAGATTCAAATCGTTCTTTTAGATAATGTTTTTTCTTTGACCTTTGATAAATTACCGATTCTCTTAAAAACTAAAATTGATAGAAAAGAGTCCCTTAGCCATTATCCTAGCACTCGCCCTCATGGGTAGGCCCAAAGTCTTGAGGTCCAACATGTGGGATTTTGAACTTTTAAAAATGGGAGAGTGAAGATAGAATTTGAATTCAGGACCATATGCTTTGATACTAAGATAAATTACTGATTTTCCCAAAAACTTAAGGTGTTAGGAAAGAGTGAATTTTATCAATTAACCATTATCACAACAACCTTATTAAAGCTTGCCTCTGCTGATGAACAGAACAGGAAAAGAGATGAATAGGCGTCAAGACATGCTAAAAAATTTGAGTTCCAAAGTCAACCAGATGGCTGCTACTCTTAACATGTCCGGCTTCAATAATAGAGATAGCTTGCTTGGGCCTAATATAAAGCAAGATGACATCATGAACAGAACAAATGGCTTGGACAACCATGGTCTTGTAGGCTTTCAGCGGCAAATTATAAAAGGTATGTAATTCTTACTTGGACACATGTTACTTTTTATGCTACTTGGATTAGAGTATATACGTTTGTAATCTGAATTACATACTATCATTGAAAGCAGAACAAGATGAAGGTCTTGAAAAATTGGAGGAGACAGTAACAAGTACAAAACACATTGCATTGGCAGTCAATGAGGAACTTAACCTCCATACTAGGCTTCTGGTTGGTTCTTTTACTGATGTGTTCTCCATTTTTTACCTTTTCCTGATGTTTACCATCCTATTTGTGCTTATGACTTCTGCAGTCTCATAACTTTATGTTTTTCTATCTTTTGCAATATGCAGGATAACTTGGATCAGCATGTGGACTCAACAGATTCCCACCTACAGGTTACACCATTACTATTGTTTTGTTGCACTCTTATCAACCTTGAATACCTGCGCATGGCAGTGTTCACTTGTCTCTGTGCCAAAGCATCCAACTTTATAATACTTTGACCTCCAGAAATTGAGCATAGGGCATAACCATGTTAAAGAACCAACATCAATTTTTTTGGTTTTAAAATAATATGAGAAAAGAAGTTCTGTAGGCTTAATAAACAAAATAGAAAAACAAGAATTTGAAGTTCCTGGAATGGCAGATCTCTCGTTTGTCATGACTCATTGACCTTTGTCTTGGACTTCTTTGTCCTTGCATGTTTTGCTAGCATCAGAACATCAGCATCATCTTCATTGCTAAGGCAACATGAACTACATTTACATTATGACTTATTATTCAAAGGCTAATAGAAAGTGCTTATTTCTCTGCACTTCTCTCTCTCTCTCTCTCTCTCTCTCACACACACAAACACACACACACACACAAACACCCTCACAAAAGGTGTTTATTTCTCTGCATTTTAATAATGAGCTTGGATATCAGGGTTTTTTTTTTTGCTTATTACCTAGGCAGTATATTTACGAGATAATCTACCACCCATATCAACTTATATTTAGCAGTTCAACTCATGCTAATGTTCTTTTGTTTGGAGCAGCGGGTGCAAAAGAAACTGGCTGTGCTGAATAGACGTACCAAAGGCGGTTGCTCTTACTTGATTCTGCTGGTCATTGCTGCTGTGATTCTAATTATTGTTGTTTGGGCACTGATCAAGTATTTGTAAAATTAAATGATCATAAGCTCGACTATTGTGTAATTGTTCCTCAAAATTAGGACAAGTGTAAAAAGTGTTGAGGATACAGCAAGAATTGCTTAAGGTTTGTGAATAAACTATAGATGAAATAGAAATTTAGATCATCAATGGCTTGTGGATCGAAAGTATTATTCATTGGCCAAACTAAACTCAATGTCATATTTATTATCATTTTGCTTGCTGTGGCCCATATTGTATTATGGAGTGATTAGTAAATACTAATACACACAACTCTCACTTCCCTTCCCTTCTTCCCCTTTCTATATCCTCTATATCCTCAGCCTCTCAGTTCTCTTCAATCTGTACACTGTTTGAGTTGTAGCTAGGTAAAATATGCATATTATCACATATATTGATGTATCAATGTATTGTTCCAAAAAAAAAAAAAAAAAGTCTCGTTTACCTTATAAAAATCAAATTGCAAATTACAATTTATCCATGTGGTTTGACATTCTCACTATTTAGTCTGCAAAGTTTCATTTGTTACATTTACACCCATAAATTTTGAACTGAAATGAAACTGTTAATTATATTCATCCAAATTAACGGATTTTGCACTTTAGTGAATAAATCAAAGTCTCCAAGACCGCTTCCATTTAAAACATTAGATTTTGTGATGCCAAATGTCATAATTATCTTCATCCAATTTTTTTCCTGTTGTTTGAATTAATTATGATGCCTTTTGATTTCATCTCTCTACAGAATTTTACCTACAAGATATTACATACACGTTTCAAAGAATTTTGTTCTGTTTGATCTAAAATAAACTTGAATAATTAGCACATGTCACAAGATTAAAAATTTGCCAAGCTTCCTAATCATCTTCCACACAACTAGTGTTCATTACTAAATTTAATTTTAATATTTTAGAGTGAAATTACATGTGGAAGCCTCAAACATACTCCCACTATCCAAATTAATTCTATGTACTTCTCAATTCTAACTATCTCATGGAAATATGCTTTGTTAAAACAATTGAACAATTTGTACATGTCAAGAGTTAATTATTAGAGTTAAACATGCACCAAAATGCTTAACCTAATCAAAAAAATAAATTGTATTTCTCAAAGAAATAATTTCTATTTTACTAAATTCAAAATTTAATATCATGTACCATTAATTTGTAAATTTTATATTTGACTAAGAAATAATTATGGAATTAAATACTTTAAAGTTTAAACTAATTAGATGAAATAAAAAATGCCCCATTTTTTGATATTGGTAAAATTATTTTTGTGCGTCTAATTTAGAGCAATTATGCACTATTTTTTTTCATATAAAAATCACACGAAGCATAATATAACCTAATTTTCATTAAATAAAATATAAAAAACCATATTTTATTTTATTTCATTGTCATCCAAGAGAAATAGCAATTTTTAATACAGTATTATATTTTTCCAATCGATTACATATTTTTGAAAAATTTTAGTTAAAATTTTTTATTGATTTAAATATAATTCAATTATATTTAATTCAATCAAATATTATTTTCAGTATAAATATTTTTTTTGAGAGAGTTTCAACTTATGGCGTCCGCTCCTGATGATAGCTCTTTATCATCAGACCAAGACACCAATAAGTTTTTGGTGTAGGTGGGGATTGAACTCCAGATCTCTTATACAACCATCAGAAACTTTATCAGTTGAACTAACTGGAACCCATTTCAGCATAAATATTAAATGTGAAAAATATAAAGCTTTGAAAAATGTCGTGTTGGACGTACCACTCTTCTTCTTTTTTTTTTTGGTTGTTGTTGTTGTTGTTGTTGTAAGAATGTGTCATGATTGTGATTTGTGATAGCAGGGAAAATTTTTATAAGAGTTATCAATTATCAATACACATAAAAAAGTTTCCAAATAAATAATTAAACAAAAATGTTTTTGTCCTTAAAAAACAACTCAAAGACATTACTAGAGCACGAAAACAACCACTATGACCTTTATACCAATATTAGAAATTGTATAAAACATGAATAAATTTTTATTTTGAATTTACCTCTCTTGCTCCAAAATTTTACCGAAGCAGACGATCTAGAGTGAGTCTCCACTCACTTGAGCACTCTAAAGAACAACGAACCTTTACTTCACAGTTTTTCATAGTTTTTGACTTCGCACAATTGAATTCTCACGGTGATGGTGTAGTGATGGTGTATTTTAAAATCTAAATCCTCATGCAATCACATAGAATTATAATATTGGTGCATTGAAAAACCTCTTGGATGCCTTTTATAGCCATGTTAAATTGAAGAAGTTGGCTAGATTTTAGCCTTCGAGTAACAAATGGGGTGTGTACCTCAAGAGAAATTATTAGGTCCACCAGAAAGATTGATGACATGGTCCTCCCTAACCTCCCAACTAGAAAGACTTTTATTTATGCAAATGTGATATCACTTGTTAATTTTAATTTTTTATTCGTTGTGCTAATTGGGAAGTTTATCACACATTTGCATAAATGACATTATTTCATTGGTTGGGAGGGCCACATTTACAGTCTTCCTAGTAGATTTAATAATTTCTCGTACGTCAAGGCATAGGGCATTATTCTAGTTCTAGATGATGATTTTTTTTTCCTTAAAAAAGTTTATAATTTTAGTATTTTTCCTAGTTATATGAGATAATGAGTGATGCCTCAACGATTACACCCATTAATTAATGTGGAGTAATGCTTGAGTGTTATTAAGAGTATGAGTTTCCCACAATTGGGGTTGGGGGTTAGGGGCTCACTCACAACTCTAGATCTAATTAATTTGAACATGGACTTCTTAGATTGTTCCCTTGTTCGAACTCAAAAAAAAAAAAAGAAAAAGAAGAAGATAATATATATAATAAGAATAACAATCCACTTTTTTTGTCACTCATTTTTACATAACTTGGTCAAACTCAAGCACAAACCCAACTCGTACACCAAGCTTTTATTAAAAATTAAAAATTATAGTTCTTATTGGCTTATTTCCATGTATGTTTATATCCTAAATTTAAATTAAATTTTTTATATTGTAGATGAAAAATATTAATAAATTGCTAAGTCCTTGTTCTTATGACACTTATTCTGTCTTTAGTGGTTTTTTTTTCAAGTGCAAACAAAAAAAATTAACATTTTTTCAAACCTTTTTTTTGGACAAAAATAAACAAATATTTATTTATATTTAACCTTTTCACTAAAACTTTTAATACTTTAATAAATTTCATTCAGAAAAAATATTTAATAAAATTCATATATTTAATAATATTTTATAGACATCATCAAAATAAATAGTGAGGGTTTATTCAGAAAAAGAAAATATAGAGTGGGTTAAAACTTAAAAATAAATAGCATCTTCAATTCTTCGTGGTTTTGGTTTGTGGGGGTAGTAAAACTTCCAAGCTTTGCTTATCTCCTTCCAAACCCCATTAGTTTATATTTTATACACCCTTTCACTCTCTCTAAGAACTCTTCCATTTGAATACGGAACCCATGTTTTTACTTTTTATCCATGTAAGACAGCTTCGTTCCGATCAGCGAATACGATTCCATTATTGAAAATTCTATCTCTGTTCTTTGATTTCAATCTTCAATCCTATGTATGTGTATTCATTTCCAAGTATAAATATGTATCCAAATCTTTGCGTTCTTGATTTTAAATTGCCTTTGTATTTAGGTATAATTTTCACAATTTTTTTTGTTATCGCACTCAATGTATTTGCTCAGTCGGTTTCATCGATTGTATAGTGCTGATGATACATGATTTTTTTAATTAGAGATTATATGTGTTAATATATTTTTTTCTCTGCATTGAATTTGTTTGTCGATAATATATTTTTAGTAGAGGCGATGCTTGTATGAAATTTTGAGACTGTTTAGATTTTTATAGAATCTGCTGGTGAGATTGGTTTTAATCCTGGAGTGTTTGGCTATTGATGGAGATTTTATTTTGACTTAGTATTTATCTTGTATATCGTCACAAATGAAATGAACATTTGCTGTTAAGAAAAAAGTTTACAAGTTTGATAAATTTAGATAATGAAGACTAATAAAATAATTAAAAAAAAAAGAAAAAAGAATAAAACCGAAAGTGGATGAAGACTATATAAGTGGAATTATCTTTTTGGATTTCATCTAGTGGAATGTGCTTTAGTCCTACTGTGTTTAATAATTTCCTTTCCTCTCTCAGGATTGATGCTGCTGTTTTGTTTTGGACTGGTGCTATAGCCGTTCGATTTTTCTGACACGGGCCTTATATCCGGAGTTCTCGTTGTATTTAGAACATCTCTTGTAATTGAAACAATTTAGTTTTAAAAATTTCCTGTACATCTGTAAACATGACATTCTAGTATTAGTAATATTCAATTCAATTCTTCAAAAATTATTGCAATCTATTTATTTGATCTGAACCACCACTTTTTCTATAATTATTTCCCTTTAATTCTCCATTTTCTATAAATGCGTTTGGTATGAAATGTGTAGATGTATATTGGTTATACGAGGGAAAGGCGAGAGAATTGACTTCTTTGTTGGTGGGTGCTTGATTACTTGAATTCTGGGAAAACACCTCTTAAGCTGTCAACAATGGAGAGTTTGGCACAACTTGAAAATTTGTGTGAAAGGCTTTACAATTCACAGGACTCCGTTGAGCGAGCTCATGCTGAGAGAACTCTGAAATGCTTTTCTGTGAACACTGACTACATTTCACAGTGTCAGTACATTCTGGACAATTCATTGACTCCTTATGCGTTGATGCTGGCTAGTTCGAGCCTATTGAAGCAAGTGACAGAGCAGAGCCTCCCTTTGCAGCTTCGTCTTGATATTCGTAATATTCTTGTTTGCTTGCGGATATTTATGCATATGTATATCTTGTGGAGGAAATTTCTAGGACTGGCTTCTATCCTCTAGATGAGACTTTTCTAGTCTCTGTTCTATAAATTTTATGAAGTAATGATGTCTGTTGGTTAATTTTACAAGTCACAATATTAACTGCTGTATTTTATTGATTCAAAACCACATTAAAGGTTAATATTACCAAAAATAGCAATAAATGAGGCAGAAGCAGACATTTGGGAAGTTTTTGGGTTTCACCTTTAATATTTGTGAGAGTGGATGACTTTCAGCTAACATTGACAGTCACCGTTTTCATAAATTGTTTCTTTCAACCTCATCTCTTGATTATTTCCAAACTTGACCGAACTGCACTTTGTCTGAAGGAAACTATCTTATAAACTATCTGGCAACCAGAGGACCTGACTTGGAGCCTTTTGTGGTTGGATCCCTAATCCAACTACTTTGTCGTGTTACAAAGTTTGGGTGGCTTGATGATGATAGATTCAAAGAGGTGATTAAAGAGGCGATGAACTTTTTAAGCCAGGTGATGAATTTGTTTTTGACTTTTGTTTGTTTGTTTTTTTTTTGTTTTTTTTTTTTTTTTTTTTTTGCTTTCTTCTTTTTTAAAATGATTGCTTCTAGGAAATATATACCATTATCTTCTAACTCCTGTGGCATATTTGTTTTCTTGTTGTGTTAGGTTGTTAGTATAGGACTTTTTATATAATAACAATTTGGTTACATTATTATAATGGTATCCATATTTTGTCATCATCGTCATAAATAATTGTATGCATTGATTTGTTTATGTCTTTTGGGTTGATACTAATTATCTAGATAATTGGTAATCACATTGTCTCTTGGTCTAAGCTACTGGGTCTGACTTGTGCTAAAAGGCATATTTGAACCCAAATTCAAGTGTTGGGAAATTGCCTACAGCCTTTTTCTGATAAGTAGATAAAATTATGTTAAAGCATGGGAACCTCCTCATGTATATGATGTATACATAAGATAGCCTAAAGAATTGCAAAGAAGGATAGTTATTTAATTGAAATGTTTGAGAATTTGAAATCTACAAATGTATAAATAAGATAGCCAAAAGAATTGCAAAGATTGAGCTTCGAAAAGACCTAAAGCCAAGGATTATTCAAACAACGATCTAGTAAAAAACTTACCTATCAAAAAAAAAAAAAAAAAGATCTTGTAAAAAACTACTTCTAACTTAGCCACCAAGGTTCGTCATCTTCAAAAATACATTGCTTTCTCTATCTCCTTTAGTGTTCATATCAGACATAGGGGGAAATAGATCCAAAATAGAAGAAGAGTGTTTACCCAATCGATTCCTCCATCTAGACAAGGGATCAACTACACTCCTCAAAATAACCCATTGAGCCCCAAATGCTAAGAAGAAAAAAGTCTACAATGCATATGCAATGTCACAGTGCAATAATAAATGATTCACTGTGTAAGAGCTTCTCATATACATGCAACACCAATCTACTAAATTGTTTCATCTCTTCATGAGATTACCACAAGTTAGAAGCTTCTTGTAATTTGCTGTCAACACAAAGAATGTATTTTTTTTTAGAAGCCTTAGCACCCCAAATACTTTTATAAGGGAAATGTGTATCAGCAGCATAATATGATTGCACATTGAACCTAACGTTCATATTATTACAACAACAAGGCCTTAGTCCTAAAATTTAGGGTCAGCTATGGATCGTTGACAAGTTAGATTGGGTTGGCCACATTAGTATTTTCCCTCCATTCTATCCTTGACATGTCATTTCTTATTACTTCTACTAATGTTATTTTTAGCCTTCCTCTACCTTTTTTCATTGTCACAACTTAGATTAACCCACTCTTTCTTACCAATTCATTGCTTAGTCTCCTCTGAAAATGGCCAAACCATCATAAGCTACTCTCCCTCATCTTTCCATCAATGGGTTCTAATCTTTAAGCGGATTTCCTCAATTCAAATCATATCTTTCTGTCTATTCCCGCTTATCCATCTTAGCAATCTCATTTTTGCTACACTCATTTTATGGATATGTTACTTCTTAGTCCGATATTCGCTATCATAGAGCATAGCTAGTCGTATAACAATCTTATAAAATTTTCCCTTTAACTTAATAGGTACAGTCGGTCACACTTCACTTCATCCACCTGCTCTTATACTATGATTCACATCCTCCTCATTCTCTCCATCTTTATGAATTATTGATCCAATATATCGAAAACTCTTACTCTTTTGTATCTCTTGGCCATCAAGTCTTATTGCCCCTTTATCTTTGTTTCTACTTTTACTAAACTTATATTCCATGTACATCGTTTTAGTCCTACTTAAATGAAAGCTTTTAGATTCTAGGGTGGTAGGCTCATGTTACTTAAGAGTACTCTCTCAAGCCTCCCAACATATTATTTATCTCTTTTTACTATTCCTAAATCTGTGGTTGCTAGATTGGAAAGTATTCAGAGGAATTTTCTTTGGGGGTCTTCTGAGGGGAGTTTCAAATATCCTTTGGTGGCTTGGGAAAAGGTGTGTTTACTTGTTGAGATGGGTTGTTTGGGGATCAGAAGTGTGGTGTCTTTTAATCAAGCTTTATTAGGAAAATGGTTGTGGAGATATGGTCATGAAGTTTCACATCTTTGGCAGCGACTTATCTCCACAAAATATGGTGAGGGTCAAGGGGGGTGGTGTACTAAAGTATGCAGGTAGGAGGACTCATGCGTGTGGATTATGGAGCAGCATTTATGGAGGGTGGGAGAGCTTCTCTAAGCATCTATCTTTTGTAGTGGGTGAAGGCACTTGTATCCGCTTTTGGCATGATAGGTGGATTGGAGATAATACTCTTAAAGATCTCTATCCTGAGCTTTATGTGTTTTCAGCGGTCAAGGATGCTTGTATCTCTGAGGTTTTGTGGATTCCAGAAGGAGGAATTGTTAGAGTATGGGATTTAACGTTTTATAGAGCTTTTGAAGATTGGGAGCTAGCTGCATCTTATTTTCTATTCCAGCTTATCCAAACTCGTATTCCTCGAGATGATAGGAGTGATACTCTTGGTTGGCGGCTAAAAGGAGATGGTAAGTTTGACATCCGGTCTTATTACCATGCGATTCGGGGTGCTTCGAATTCTTTGTTTCCTTGGAAGGGTGTTTGGAAACCAAAGATTCCTAGGCGAGTGGCGTTCTTTTTGTGGACAGCTGCACATGGTCGGATCCTCACTTTGGATAATCTAATGCTTAAGGGTCGCCCGTTGGCTACTTGGTGTTGTATGTGTTGTTGTGATGGGGAGTCGGTAGACCATCTTCTTCTTCATTGTCCTGTTACTCATTCCCTTTGGACTTTTATGCTTCAGGCTTTTGGGATTCATTGGGTTATGCCAGGTTCAGTGGCGGGTTTGTTATCTTGTTGGCATCAGTGGCTTGGGAAACATAATTTGGACATTTGGAATTTGGTTCTAGGGTGCTTGATGTGGATTGTGTGGTTGGAACGAAATCGTCGTTCCTTTGAGGACATTGAGAAGACATTGGATGAGTTAAAGGTTCTATGCCAAAGGAGTCTTTTGGAGTGGTCTCGTTGTTGGGGTTTTACCGATTGTTCTTCTATCACTGAGTTTATGCTTTCCCTTAGCTTAGTTTCCTGATTTCTCTTTTTGTTGTGTTGTTTGTTCTATATTTTCTTGTTGTTCATCATCATGAACAACTTGTACTTTTCCTTTTTTTCTCATTAATAATAGTTTTCTGATTACCTATCAAAAAAAAGAAAGCTTTTAGATTCTAGGGCTTTTTGCCAAATTTCTAACTTGGCATTAACTCCACTTTTAGTTTCATCCACTAACAATTTAAAACTATATCATCTGCAAAAGGTATACACCGAGGGACTTCCTCTTGAATCAATTTAATGAGCTCATCCATCACCCGTGCAAAGAGATATGGGCTTAACGCTGATTCTTGATCCTTATGAAAATTTGTAGTGACAGGAAACTCACTTGTGATTCCTCCACTTGTTCTCACACTAGTTACAACTCCGTCATAAATATCCTTGATTAACTTAATATACTTTAGAGGAACTCCTTTCTTCCCCAAAGCCCACAACGTAACCTCTCTAGGGACCCTATCATATGCTTTCTCAAGATAAATGAAAACCATATGAAGATCTTTACATGCCTCGTTATTTATTTTTCTGTTAGATGTCTAAGTAAGAAAATAGCTTCCATGGTAGATCGTCCTAACATAAAACCAAATTGACTCTCTGATATTGTTGTATCATGTCTTAACCTATATGTTATATCACCGTTCATATTATTATGTGCATAAAATGAATGAACATAGAACACAACTTATTGTGCCAAAACCTCACCTTGTTGCATGATCCTCTGCCTCAAACTATACATTCTCCCCAAATCTTACCAACACACTCTAATACTTCTCCATAAACTACAAACATGGGTACCTTTAAATTGTTTAGTGGACCATCGACCCTAATTCTCCCTATATTTTGAAGCAAAAATTTGTCACACTGACTGTCTTCTTCCCACAAAACTCCAAAGTCATTTACCCGGTAGGGCTTGTTTAAATTTGCCCTCTTTCCTCACCCCCAAACCACCATTTTTTATTTGAGAACAATCAGCATTCCATTCCACAAGATAGAATTTAAATTTTTCACCCAACCAATCCCACAATAGACCTAGTTCATGCCTTGCCTGTTGCTCTTTTTTTTTGATAGATACTTTTCTATTTTCATGCCTTGCCTGAAGGGAGTGAAACTCCTTATATGTGATTTGTAGTGAATCTGTGAAAAGATATGCTTGCTTACAAATTATATGCTTTCATCAGGCACCATATCATTGTGCAATTGGTTTGAAGATATTGAATCAGCTTGTTTCTGAGATGAATCAGGTTAGTAGCGTAAATGTCTGATTAAGATCTTCTAGTGGGAACTTAATTATGCTATTCTAAAAGAGCACAAATTCTGAAACATGGAGAAGTTCCTTCTGACATCTCACGATGTCGTTTGTGCTGAGGCAGTAGCCTTATTATATGTATATTTTCTGTGACCTGGATTTTTTCTAGGATAGAATTCTTGTTTTACCACCTTTATAGATAGTATGCTTGTCATCTTTTAATTGAGGAAGCAGGTTGCTTTGAGCAATGCAAATTTATTGAAAGGAGTTGCTTTTATGTAAGATTATCTTTTGGCAGGTTCTTCCCTAATTCAATCTGCATCTTATTTGATAATTATTGGGTCCTCGCCTTTTTGGCTGGTTGGCTGTTTTTGACTGATTGGGAGTGGAGGAATGCTTGAATTTCCAAAGAACTAATTCTGTTCTATCTTCTGTTATGTGATAATTTTTCTTCTAGAATTGGGCACTTGTTCTCCATTTTCAGTTGTAGCCAGTTTGTAATAGAATGTGTTGAGTTGATAGCTGGGTTGTACTTTGATAAGGTTGCTCTTCTTATTACTGAAAATAATAATGAAGATGAGTTTTGGTTGCTTACTTGCTTATAGTCTTGATATTCTGCTTATACCACTTGACAGATGTCATTTTATTGCAATTTCAGTTCAACTCAACTTGACTAAGTCTTAATCCGAACTAAATCATGGTTGAATATATGTATCTTCTTCTATCAGTATATTGTATTGAAGGTTATACTCTCTTATTAACTTGAGTTAAATCACTCGTGCAAGGATTCACATTCATGCATTGTGACTAAGTTTTATGCTAGCTATCAATTTACCACACCCACCACTTTTCTTTGGGCTTGGTGCTAGCTGTGTATAAAGATTAGGACATTGAGCATCACACAGGCAGAGTTTCATTTGACTCTTAACATATCTTCTTGTTATCTTTCTGTGTGAATAAGCAACTTGTGTTTCTATTTAACTAGGGTCACAGGTGTAATTTCTGATTGGGTTGTTAATATAAATTCTTTTAGTTAAAATTTTCTTCTTTTTTCCATAATAGATAATCATTCTTGGTCAATTTTTTGAATACAAATATTTCATCTTGGTTCATCAATTGTCAGACCAATTCTGGATTACCTTCTATGCTTCAACGTAAGATAGCTATTTCTTTCAAGGATCAGTCACTTTTTCAAGTTTTCCAGATATCTCTAACTTCACTGCACCAACTTAAAAATGATGGTAATACATTGATTTTTATATTAGAATTGTATCTTTGAATTTTTTTTCTTTAAAAAGTTTTATTTGATTGTAGTATCATTTTTTTTTGGTTGATCCACCCCCCCCCCCCCCCCCTCTTCCCCAAAAACAAAGTTGGAAGCAAGTTGCAGGAATTGGTTCTTTCACTATCCTTGAATGTTTTATCATTTGATTTTATGGGGACATCTTTTGATGAAAGTTCAGATGAGATTGGTATGGTACAGGTACATTTAACTTTTTTTTGAGGCAAACGTTCTTGATATAACTCATTAGCCTTTTACGTTTTTTCTATTTTAGTACTTTTTAGTTAAAACTATTGTTGCCTTGTGTTGTACAGATTCCAATTTCTTGGAGGCCAGTTATTCAGGATTCCTCGACACTTCAAATATTTTTTGATTATTATGCAATCACTCAAAGCCATTTTTCGAAAGAGGTTTGTATTAATTATATCCTTTTTGTAGGATAACCTTTTTTTAATAATCATTTTAAAGCTGTCCTCGAGAGAAGTTCTTTACGCTGTATCTTGTTGTAGTATCTAAATTTACTTTCATTATAATAATTTTTTTGATATGTAATTAAAATTTTGTTGGTGTTAATTTGTTGGGACTAATCTTTTAGACATTTTAAATCCCATTTACTATTACATAGTGGTATGCCTGAATAAGGTGTTCACAAATGATTTATGTGTTGGGGGGGGGGGGGATGTGTCAATCACGTTGTATTTTAGTGAAAATAAAATATTTACCCTTTCTAGTTTCTTCCTATCATAATTTAATCCACAAACTTTTAATTGTTACATTTGACCCCTAAAATATGGATTAAAATGAAATTATTATGGTTCTACCAAATGACCAAATTTTGCATTTTTGGGACTAAGTTTCAATTTTGCTCCTCCCATGCATCCAGCTCTGCAATTATTTCTTTTAGCTCTTTCTTTCTGTGTCCAATGTCCCCCAACTCCTCCTTATTCCACTTCTTCAAATCTTCCTTCCAAGCTCGAAGTTTTTGGGCTAGAATGAAACTTGGTGTGCCTTGAAAGGTATAACTCTCCACCATTGTCTCACCCTATCTACAAACCCCTCTATTCTTAACCACATATTTTCAAATTTGAAATGAGTCTTACCTCCATTAATACTACATACTACCTCCATCAAACAGAATTGGAAAATGATCCAAGATGGTCTGAGGCAATCGACTTTGAGTGATCCTAGAAAAGTGCTCTTCTCAAATAGTGGAAATCAAAAAATTATCCAATCTGGAGATGGACTTTATCTCATGATCATTGGACTATGTAGTGACCTATTCAATCTGGACATGGATGTAGACATGGACGTTCTCCACCAAATCCTTCTGCCTCTAATACGGCCCAATCAACAAAAGGACTACCCCAATACACTTCTCACCCTGGCTCTGTTAACTACCTCCAACTTCGTTTCTTGCAAACACACATCGTCACCTTTCCACTTCTTCAAGGAGTTTCTGACCCTCAACCTTTGATCATAATTGTTTAATCCTTGAACATTCCAAGACAAGATTTTAAGCTTCATAAGGTTAACTGTAGAGCCCTCTCCATCCTACCAATATCTCTGTTGCTTCCTCTCTTAGAATCATAGTTCACTGACCACTCCATATTTTTCAACTCCCTTACTCCTTTCACCACACCTCTATTGTGTTGCTGTGGGGAACCTCTCTGTGTCCCAGTAGCTCACCACCATCTCTCAATTGCCGCAAACCTCATTACTTCTTCCTTGTAGCCATCATGGGACACCCCCAGGATTTTATTAAACACCTTAATCCTTCTCATTACCCTCTATGAGGGTTCCTCATGAGAGGTGGCTGATTACTTCTCAAATCCACAGTAGGTGCTCAAAGGGGTAACTTCTAACACTTCCTCCTCAGCAGTTTTTTTTTTTTTTTTTTTTTCAATTTTATAAACTTCCTCCTCTACAGTTACTCCATTAGCCACATCTTCATCTCCGTTGAGCCATCTGCTCTCTGACCCCTTTGCCTTGAACTACCCTCCTACCATTGAGGGAGGCATTCAACTACTGCCAAAGCTAGGAGTGCTGACCCTAGGAACAATGGGCTCGATGTGTTGCTTGTTCTGAGGCAGCCACCTGGGCATGAATTCAAGGTGGATCGTGCACAAGCAAGGCTTCACCACTACTACTGCTGGATCTCTTCCTATGATACATTGCTGCAAACTCCTCACTGGTTGGCTCCATTTTGACCACAGCCCACTCACCCCGAGTCTTCTTGTGGGCGTTCTCCTCTGGAATCTCACATTGAGGGGGGCTCACTCACACTGCTCTGAGACTTCCATGATGTCATACTTCACTACGCTCCAGCAAGCTTGAAAAAATGCATTAGTAAAACCATCCAGATCTAAATGCCATAGGTGAACACCTCACGTTTCAAATGGTGTATGCTTCTATTCATGCTTTTCTCATTTTGCTAACATTTTGTTCAAGTTTCCTCTTTTTGCTGTACTCACTAATGTGTTTATTCACTATCCGCCATATCGTATGATGAAGAATTTCTGCCCTTGTTATTTTATCATTTTATCCCTTTATTAAATAAGACTGTCATAGGAATTCCATGCAAGTTTTATCAGCATAACAATTGCAATTTTTTTGGGCTGGCCTTCTGAAGTCAAATTTTAAAAGCATAGTTTCCCTCCAGCTCTCCATCTATGTTATTGTGTTTGAATTTCCTCTTATGTTTTTATCATAAGATATCCTCTAAAAGCTTTATAAATAGATTTGTTCATATAAGCACATCTTTATTATTTTGTGTAGTGTAACCTAAAGTTGGGTCTTGTCTTTGTAATTCTTGTGGAGTGATCAAATTAGCATTTGTTTTTAAATTAATGATTAATCTGTTTTGGGACCATATCTGACTATTTATATATTTTTAGTCAAAATAATTTTATTATGATTTAATCTTTTGTTAGTTTTGGGATCAAACTTAACTCATTTAAATTTCAGCGTTATTTTTGTTGTATTTTAAGTTATAGTCTTTATATTATAAGTTAGTATGATCTTTCATACCGGTTTTCAACGTGTGAAATGTTAAACTCTTAGCAGATCCCTTTTTTCATTTTTTCACCAATTCATTTGGTGAAAATTCTTTATTTGAGGTTGAATTGTAATTTTTCTGGTCAAAATGTGAGTTGATTTTTTTTTGCCTTACTAACTCTTAGGTCTGCCCTAATGTTTAATTACAGGCTTTGGAGTGCTTGTTGCGGCTAGCCTCTATAAGGCGATCATTTTTTATAAATGACGCTACACGATTGAAGTTTTTGTCACATTTAATGACAGGCACCAAAGAAATCCTGCAAAGTGGAATCGGTAAACTGGATTATATTTGTGTTGACTTCTTTTTTTCAACGTTATCTGTGGAGTGCTACTATGCAGTAAATTTTTTGAAACTTTTTTTTGAAAATCAACTTTGCAACCTTGGTAAACTTAAGATAATTGAACTTTTTAAGTAAAATAACCAGTATTGATTCAGTTGCATGATAAGATGAAGACCTCTTATATCTGGACCAATTAATTACTGTTTTTTTTTTTCTCTATATTATGCTGCAACGGTTTTTAATATTTAATTTTATAATTTAAAATCAAACATTGAACTTAGAGATGCTTTGACATCCTAAATCACAAGTTCTATTCTCCTACTATATAGAGATTTAATAGTATTGGTCATATGCCAAAGAGAAATTCACTAGATTCCAACTAAATATAAAACAGCAGCAATAAGATGTCTGAAAAACATAATGAAATATATGATTACTACACAGCAAAACACCATAGACAAATACTATTAAATCTGCATAGCATTTCCAACTTTTCCATCTTTGTGTCACATGGTTCATTCGGAAGGAAAGGAATTACTGGAAATTCAAAGGCATTGAACAACCTATGGTGGTAGTGAAGTTGATTTTTCTGTGCACTTTGTACGATTGGATGGCTACTATGGGTGGTCATTCCTTCTCTAGTTTGTTGGATCTTCTTGATTGTTCTACTTTTACGTAATTTAAATGCACCTCCAGTACACTGGTTCTGTTTCCTTATCTTTCTTTTCATGTTGATAGGCAAGTCCAAAGGGTTCTTTCTTAGAAAGATTTCATATGTTACTAAAAAAAATAGTTAGCATAAAAATTATTCAGTTTAGACTTAGTTAAATGTGATGATTTAAAACCAACATGTAAACTCTCAAGGGAAGGGATGGAAAGGGAAGTAGGGGAAGGGGGATGTAGGCTTGTCGCTTGTGAGGAGATAGTTGTTGATTTCATTAGAGAAGTCATTCTTACTGAATGGTTGCAAACAAACTGTTCCAACAATAACCATGATGTTTTGATCATTTTTTCTTCTAGGACATGCTTTGTTTCACTGCTAATTTATTGGTGGAAATTTCTTTCTTAAGAATAAATTCCTCGGTTATTTTTCCTTTTTGTAGCTAGTGGAAAATAGGTGATGAATTTACTTAAAGCTTCATAACATGTGACAAGACTATTGAGCCAGTGATCTTTTCCCAAAAATATATTTCTGGAATTTTTATCCAGCAAAGCAATAGGAGCCTTGGGAAAGCTCACCCATAAAAATTTAAAGAAAAATGATTTGTTTTCTATAACTCTTAATACTTATCATCTTGAAAATTGTAATTGTCAAAGTTTTTGCACATTGTGAACCAAATCATGATGTCAGTAATAAGTATAACGATCTTTAACATGCATTGTTGGGGGGAGTTGGGAGAATTCATTTACATAATTGGATTGTGTTGATCCTCTAAAACTTTGGCTGTTCTGGGTCATTTTAAAACTTGCTTAAATATTTAACATTTATTGCCATCTATATACTAAAATAATAGTATATTGATTGTATTAATTTATAAATCATTTCATCCCTGTTGAAATTTGTTCCTTTTTGGTTTGGAGGCAGGTCTTGCTGATCATGATAATTATCATTCATTTTGTCGTCTGCTTGGCCGCTTTAAAGTGAATTATCAGGTGACTTTGACTATATGCTCACTCAATATATGCATTCAACTACTTCTGTTGTGACTTATGTTGTATGTTTGGCTTAATTGCTTCTTGTTGATTGGTAATTTGCTTAATCTCAAAATAATATATAACTATAAGATGCTTCTGTTTATAATATCCATTTTAACTACCCAGTTGAAAAAAATTTGAAAAGCTACGCCTAGGGTTCTTCACATCAAGAGTTTGTTCTCTTGTAGGACAAAAACATTTTTTCTTCTATATGTTGTATTTCATGGACATATATTTGTGTTATTTTTTGGAAATTGTTAGGAGGAAGTATGAGAAAAGTGTAATCATGAAAAGGAACATATGGCACTGCATATCTTTCTTCATTTTGGTGCAAAATTCTCTATAAAATATAAGTATATAGATGTCCTAAATGTTTTGCTTGAAATTGCAGCTGGATGGACAATGTTATGTGTGTTATTATAAATTTGCTTGATGGACAACCTATGCTATGGTGGGGCTTATTATTATGTCTATTGAATGGACTTTGTCAGAACCATGTTGCCTATATCTTGTCTTTACAATTGACCTACTTTCTTTTCTTAAATTTTTCCCTGAGAAAATTCTATACCGAGGATTGTAGCAATGTTTCAGTATAAAGGGTGGTTGTAGAACCTATTTCTTGTTTTCAACCTTTCTTGAATGAAAATCAGTAGAACAATGTTAGTTGTAAAATGAAAATTCTCTTCTAGTGTTAATTGTAAAAGGAAAAATGAGTGTGGATTTAAGACTGATTGGGTTTGTATGTGTTTCTTACCAATAAAAGAACTGGAATGATGTTCCTAAAACTTGAGTGCCATTTTGGCCCAGTTGGTGGAAGTAGGTGCCGGTTTTGGGGGTTGTTCACATTGTTAACAGTTATTAGAGGTGTAGGGACAGTCACAATTTAGTCATCCTATCAATCTTGATCAAATTCGACTCTGCTTAGGTCATGTGACTCGACTGGTGGTCATGAGGTTGACGTTAGAGAGGGTATAAATATATTGGTCTGTGTTTGAGTGTGGTCCCTGAAGCCTAGGAAGAAGAATGATGTCATTGCCAGAGTTGGGTAACAGCGAAGTTATGGCGTTGGCTGTGAAAAGGGGCTTTAGTTCTCTGATACAATGTTGTGCATTGGGAAATGAGTTTAGGTTTAATTAATTTACCCAAACACACACATATTAATTTCTCTAGATACATGTTAAGTGGGGAGGGGAGGTTCAAACCCTGATTGTCTTTGTAAAACACTAGGAAATGCTATTTGACCTATAGTTCATTGGCACAAATACATATTATTTAGAGGTGAGTAATTTCAATATTACAAGTTTATCCCTCACTTATACATATTCATACACTTATACATATTCATAACAGTCTGCATTCTTTGTTGCTAGAGGTAATAATGAAGTTGGAGCTGATTTACAACCATCAAAGGAAGTTGTTGGTCAGAATGCTTATGCAACAAAAACAAAGGAAGGGCTGGGTAGCGAGTCATAAGAAATGAGCCCTTTAGTTGCTGGAGGAGGATTTCGTTGGAGATGTTGCCACAATGTGGACTTTTAGAGTGACCGATAATGCGGTTAATATTTAGGGTTTACATGTTACGTAAATTGAGGGATATGGTTAGGTAGCTTATGTTTGGGAGGGCAACTTTGCGTAGTGCTTTTTTCCCCGATCCTTTCTATGTCGTTGAAGATTGTGAAGGGGAGACAATTAGGGCCTGTTTGGTGGATATCTCACCACCCATATCTCAAAACCCATAACTCAAACTCATAACCCATAACTCATAACTCAATTCCCACTATAACTCAAATACCTCTTCAATTTCTGTTTGGTTACAAAACTGAGTTACATCTTTCAGTCTTTAACTCCACTTTTTGGCAAAATGGTGGAGCCCACCCACTAACACTACACAGAACAGAAAACACCCCTACCCATGTTCTGTCTCCTTCATCCTTCATTTTTCTGCTAATCCTCTCCACTTTCGTCTTCTCCCATCATAAAACCCAAAAAAGTGAAGAAATCATTTTAAAAAAACAAGCTTCAAGAAATCACTTTAAAAAAAACAAAACAAAAAAATAGATACTGATTTTCTAAATATATTGTTGGCATTACGTTTCTTCTTAGTCTAGGCTTGTCAGTCCCCTCTAGTTTGTTTTTAGATTTCTTCGTCTTTTTCATCTTCTTGTCCTTTTGTTTTGGTCCTTTCTATATTCCAATTCCAAGTTGGTATTCTGTGTGTTTTTAACACTTTTTCTCTTCATGTTCTCTGAGTTCAAGTCACTTTCTTTTCTTTTTTTTTTGATGAAAAGTTCAAGTCACTTTCATTCATGGGTGTGTCTGATTCTCTGATGTTTCTCTCTGAGAAAGATCTAAATTCCATGGAATTAATTTCCTAGTACGACCCACGTTGAATTTTCAAGATCAGTGTCCAACAGCACCTTCAGAAGAAGAAGAAGAAGAAGAAGAAGAAGAAGAAGATCATGAGCTTTATAAAAAACCAGAAGTCTACATATCCATCTCCAAACACCCAAAGCATGTCTACATCTCCATCTACAAATGTGACAATGGACATGGAAAATGGAGAGAGAGAGAGAGAGAGATAGTGGTCACCTGGGAGAAGATCTTAGTCTAGGCTTGTCAGTCCCCTCTTGTTTGTTTTTAGATTTCTTCGTCTTTTTCATCTTCTTGTCCTTTTGTTTTGGTCCTTTCTTTATTCCAATTCCAAGTTGGTATTCTGTGTGTTTTTAACACTTTTTCTCTTCATGTTCTTTGAGTTCAAGTCACTTTCATTCATGGGTGTGTCTGATTCTCAGATGTTTCTCTCTAAGAAAGATCTAAATTCCATGGAATTAAATTTCCTAGTACGACCCATGTTGGATTTTCAAGATCAATTTCCAACAGCACCTTCAGAAGAAGAAGAAGAAGAAGAAAATCATGAGCTTTATAAAAAACCAGAAGTCTACATATCCATCTCCAAACACCCAAAGCATGTCTACATCTCCATCTACAAATGTGACAATGGACATGGAAAATGGAGAGAGAGAGAGAGAGAGATAGTGGTCACTTGGGAGAAGATCTACAAACTTGATCAAGTGGAGTGACAGCCCGCCGGTGACAAAGCAAGCCTCGCCGGTGAAGATCTTGGGTCTCTTTGGTCAGCAATGGTGAGCATGGATGGGTTCTCTTTGGCTTTGCAAGAGCTTCTAATTCTCCGATTTTTGAAATGAAATGGAAAAGAACAAATGTGAGGGGAGGAAGAGAGAAGGTTGTGGAGAAGAGCAAAGTGAAAATTGAGGAGAAAGTCTAAAATGAAGGAAATGAAATGAAAAAAGAAATGTGCCCAACTTGATGGTTGACGTGACAACTCACTGCTTATGGCCCCACAAACTCACCAAAATAACTACATTGCCACTAAAACTCAAATTTGATGTTTTGGGAAATCCAAATTTTTGTTTCCGGTTTTCATCACTCAAACTCAATTTTTTGAGTTTTGAGTGATGAAATCAAGATTCAAAAATCTTGCCAAACAACATTTCTTTTGTGGGTCTCACATGTTTTGGATTATGGGTGATGAAAACTGAGTTATATAATATAACTCAGTTTTCATCCAATCCAAACACCCTCTTAGTAAGCAGAATATCTAACTTCCAAACTACATCATTAAGGGGTTTTTTAAGACTGTTAGATGGGGACTACCTATTTTAATCTTTTGGAATTGAATTACTTAGCCTAAATACTGTCCTTTAAAATTGCTGTTTTACATTGGGTTTTGATGTCATTTGAGGGGCTTGAAAATGATGGTATGTGATTGGAGCCAATGGTCTTGGATGAAGAAACAAGGAGGTTGGCAAATGAGGAGCAGGAGGTCACATTTTACATCAAGTTATTAGTAGGGAAAGGGCGGTTGAGGGAAGTGAAGTTAGCAGAGAGGAAATTGGAGCTCATATGACTATGAGTCTTAAGATCCTTTTTAGTAATGTTCATGGTCTTCATGATCTTGACTAATAGCCTACTAGGATTTTTTTAATCTTATTTTTTGCATAGCTGCAAAGTTAATATGGTTTGCCTGAAAGAGGTTAAGATCCATTCATAATAAAATGACTAAATTTTACATTGACCGTCAACCTTCTATGATCCTCATTTTCTGGGCTTGGGACTGGTTGTGAGCAAAATATATGACAATAAGCACTTTTGCTGGCCATTAACCCTATATAGGAGGCTAAGATGTAGTCCCATTAGTCAATTATTCATCCAGAGCTTATGGGGAACTCTGTTTTTTGGGCTGGATGTATTTTATACGATTGAACTTTTGGAAGGGTGTTGGAGAAATTACAGAGAGACTTTTTGTGGAATGGGATTGGTGGTGAACCTAAAATACATTTAGTTAATTGGGCCAAGGTTTGTAGGCCTTTGTAGGTGGGGGGGTTGGGTATAAGATGGTTGGGGAACTTTAATTCTGCCTTGCTAGGTAAATGGTTGTGGAGGTATGGCATGGAGACTGATGTTTTATGGAGGAGGGTTATAGAGGCAAAATATGGGAATATTTGGGGTGGTTGGTGTACGAAAAAGGTGACAAGTCCTTATGGGGTCAGCCTGTGGAGATACATTAGAAGTGGCTGGTTGAACTTCTCTAAATTCCTTGTTTATGATGTTGGGGATGGTACTAGAGTGAAATTTTGGAAGCATGTGTGGTGTGGGGATTGTACCCTCCAAGAGGCATTTCCAAAGCTTTATCATCTTAGTAGGTCAAAGGATTCTTCGGTGGCTGAAGTTATGGGTTGGTTTGCTGGGAGGTTTAACTGGAATGTGCAATTTCTTCGTCCACCACAAGATTGGGAAGAAGAAGCCTTTGACCGGTTTATGGAATTGGTCTATTCTTTGATAGTGCGGGGTTTTGGTCCTGATAAGGTTTGTTGGAAACCTGCAAGGAATAGAGGTTTTGAGGTTAGAGGTTATTATAGCTCCTTCTACCCTCCTACTTTTGTTTCCTTTCCATGGAGAATGATATGGCAATCGAAGGTTCCTCCAAGTGTGGCTTTCTTTTCTTGGTCTGCTTCCTTAGGTAAGATCTTAACAACAGACAACCTTCGTAAAAGACGAGTGATGGTGCTTGACTAGTGCTATATGTGTAAGAGGTGTGGGGAGTCAGTGGATCATCTTCTACTTCATTGCTCCATAGCTTGGGAGTTGTGGTCCATGGTCTTCTGCTTGTTTGGTATTCAATGGGTTATGCCTCATACTTCTTGAGTTGTTTGAGGCTTGGCAAGGAAAGTTTGTGTGACATCGTCATATTGATGTTTGGAGACTAGTGCCTCATTGCTTGATTTGGTGCATTTTGCATGAAAGGAATGCTAGAAGTTTTGAGGGTTGTGAACGCTCTTTGCTGGAGATTAAGTCTTTCTTCTTACACACTCTCTTTGAATGGAGTGTGGTTTTTTTTCATTTTTCTTGTTCTTCCTTTTCTTTATTTCTTGACCGGTGTTCTTTTGTTTCCTGATTTGTGCCCCCATAGTACATCCCCAATGTACTCGGTTTGGCAACCTTTCTATTATTAATAATATTCTTACATTATTTATCAAAAAAAAAAAAACTTTTGGAAGGGTGTTTTTATCATGGGATGAAGGGGTAAAGCATGAAGGAGGATATGGAGCTGATTCTATTTCTTGTTTGTTCTAGATTGAGGATGATTTTACTTGGGTAGTTACAACTGAATGATGATGTGGGGAAAGCAGAACTAGGGGAAGAATTCTCCTCTTTGAGTTGTAGTGGGATAGACATGTCATATTGGGGAATATTTAATGCACTGACATTGGGGGGACATTTTATTGCATTGAGATATCCTAGTGAGAGATATGGTTGTCTTAAATGTTGTCAGCTGTTTTGGAGTTCTCTACTTTTATGCTATACAGTGCATTGGTGGATATTCCTTTGAAGGGCAAAACAATCCTGTACACATTGGTCCAACAATCATTTGTCACCTTACTTTTCTAATATGATATGACCATAGTTCAGAAAAACAGTAGAAATAACTCTCTAATAGGAAGCACACCTAGAGAAAATAAAGCTCCCACAACCTGTTATCATAGACAAGGGGTCATGAATCTCATGATGGAGTTTAAAATCAAACAGAAAAACTTCCAAATCCGTTTCAATGGGGGACTATTAGAGCTAAGAAGCATTGACACGAGTACGGATATGACACGTTGACAAGATTTTTTTTGAAAAAATAGGACACGGGTATGGCAGGACATGTCTATTAAATATATTTATATTTATATTTATATTTTCTATATATATTATTTTTTATATAGTGTTAATTATGCATTGAATTAAGAGTAATAATGGATAATAAAGCAAAACCATGACCATTAAAGAATGTTTAGAAATTAGAATACAAACCAAGAATAAAGATATTTATTAATTTTCAAATGCACTCTTGATATTTAGAGCATGAATGCTCTCTCTTTTATTATTATTTTTTATTATGTAAAAGGGTATTCAATTCTTCTTGTTCTCGTGTCTCGGCCATGTCTTGCATTGAAAAAAAAAAGGACATGGTGAGGACACACATGCTGAAGTTTCCAAGCGTGTCAAGTGTCCGACACAAATACAGCATCCCAAATGAAGTGTTCATGCTTCCTAGAATTAGAGTCACTCCAAATTTTGGAGCAAAAGAGAAGGTGGGGGGGGGGGGGGGGGATCATTGTGGGTTCAGTTTTCTATAAGGGGAGCTTCTGACTTTTATTATATTATTGTCCATTTTCTCTAATTTTTTGGTGAGCCCAGTCATTGATGGTTAAAATTGGTAATATGTGTGTTGCAGTTATCAGAACTTGTTAACGCTGATGGCTATGCTGATTGGATACGCTTAGTAGCAGACTTCACACTGAAATCTCTTCATTCCTGGCAGGTTCATTTATCTCCCATAACTTTTGATTATTTTTTATGAAGAAAATGATGGAATTTGATTTTATTATGGATAGATTTAATGAAATTCCTCGTCTGAATTGATGAATTCATTATCTTTTTCCAGTGGGCTGGCAGCAGTGTTTATTACCTTTTAGGGATGTGGTCAAGATTGGTCACATCTGTACGGTTTTTGAAGACTGACACAGCAAACCTGCTGGATGAATATGCACCCAAGATTATAGAAGGTTTCATTTCATCAAGATTTGATTCTTTGCAGGTGAGATAGCAGCTATAATTTTTGCAGTGATGCAATGCTTTCACTTTCACTATGTAAATTTTTTACATTACTTTTGCTTCATTTATCTGCTGCAGTCTGAATTTTCTGATGAACTCTCTGAGGATCCACTTGATAATGTTGAACTCCTTCAGGATCAACTTGATTTCATTCCTTATCTTTGCAGATTTCAGGTTTGGAAAACACGCATCAGGAATACTTTTGAAAAGTTTTACATTTCCTTATTGGTTAAACTAAACAACCCTTCAATTTTCTCAAAAATTGCTGATGAATTTGACTTTAACACCATCTTTTCTTGCGTGAATTGCAGTATGAAACTTGTGGTATGTATATAGTGAAGATTATGGAGCCTATCTTGCAATTGTATATGGTACTCTATTGAATACTCCCTTTCCTTACTTTCTTTTTCTTTTTGCAATAATTTGATATTACATGTAATTTTCTTTGTATAGGATGGAGCAAACCTCCAATGTTGTGCATATAACATTCAACTCTCTTTGGCCGAAGTCAAACTTGCTTGGATAGTGCATATTGTTGCTGCCATTCTTAAGACTAAGCAAATTTCTGGCTTCAGGTTACATTTTTATTGCTTATTAAAAATTTACAATTATAGCTTTCAGAGAGAATTGTGTATCTCATCAGGCCCTTTTGCTTCTCTAATCCAGTGGAGAATTGCAAGAAGTATTTGATGCAGAACTTTCAGCTCGTGTTTGGCAGTTGATAAATGTGACAGACAGCGGGTTACAGAGTCAGGTTTTTCATTAAACCAAGTTGGCATTTTTTTTGCATTCAGATATTTTCAGTGCAACTTGAACATGCAATCTTTATGGTGTGGAATTGTTGCATTTTATATCCTTTTTTCCTTCTTAAACATGTTTTTATAAAAATTAACATGACATCTTTGTATTAGGAACTTAGGAGTTACAAGTTTATATTAGATAGTTATCTAATATATGGTTGTTCTAAAGGAATATCTTGGGTTCATAAGTGGAGTCTATTAATCATGCGTTGCCCATATCAAGTTGTATCTAAGCCTGTTTTTACTTTCTACTAGTACTGTGATAAAGCTTATTGTTTGAGGTCTGAATATGACTTCAGGAGTCAATATGCGGTCTAAAGTAATTTGCTTGACCAGTCAGAATTGTAGGACATTATGAAGTATATGATACTCTTGATGATACCACTTTGTTATCTGACCTCATTAATAATCCATAGTTTGAAACTTCTTCTAATCCCTAGTCTCTGCATAAAGTCAGGGTGGTAGCCAGTCTGACTCAAAAGATCTTAGTTAAGCCCAAAATTTTACAATAATGTACTACCAGGTCATAAATAAACTTCTTGGGTACAGACTGATTCGAATTTGGACTTGACATTTGGAGATTATGTAATTGTTTTCCTCTTTTGTTCTCTCTGTTTGGTGGTGATGCCAAAAGCCCTTAGGTGGTGATGCCTAGATTTTGCATGTAGGTTCTAGGTGGTGAAGCCTAGGGTTTGTCCAGTTGTTGCTTGTGTTCCTCTATTATCTATATTTTCCTATTGTGTGCTGCATCAAAGTGCTTGCCGCATTTTGAAATTCTTGAAAGATAATGTATAACTTACTAGTATCTATTTCTTTGTTATGAAGAGTGTGATGTATGTTGTGGCTGAGTTGTAGTTCAATTGGCACCTCCTTCCCTCTTAAGAAAGCATGGAGGTGAGGATGCTTCTGTTGAGAGAGAGTGGACATGATTTCTACCTTGTTAGTTGCCTTTTTTTTTAATCCTCAAACCAGTATGCTTTACTACTGGATTCTTCTGCTGGTAATAATGTTATTGCTATTGTCACCTTCAATTCTAGTGAGAAAGTGATGCACAGTGGTAATAGCACTCTCAATGAGTTTGATGTTTGTCGTTCCAACCACACCTTTCCCTACCCACTATTTACCTAACAAAAAATATTTTATCTATGCAATTCTCACTCCTAGTACCATCCTTTAGCAAAGGATTTCATCACATTAAGCACCTACATTGATTCATACCAAATTTCACTGTTGTTGGCTAATTTTCTTATAAATAAAAAGTACAAAATTTTGGAAGATAGTTCATGATTTGTATGCAATATTTGCAACTTAGGCTGCATTTGTTTTGGTGTAAAACCATTTCAGGAAATGGTTTTACGCCTCACCGTGTGTTTGGTTGCGCATGAAAAATTCATTTTCCGGAAAAACATTTTAGTTGGCCGTAAAAATTATGGCTTTGACCCGGAAATTTTTTTACACTTCTATTTTCACTTCAAACCATTTCCGGACTTCAGACGCGCAGAGAGAGAGAGAGAGAGAGAGAGAGAGAGAGAGCGAGCTAGAAGAGAGAGCACAGGTGGCCGCCCAGCCAAGGTCCAGCCAGCCCAGATCGTGCTGCCCCACCGCCTCCTCCATCGCCTAGATCACGCCGCCTCACTGCCCAGAAAGAAGAGAGAGTAGAGAGCCTTTTAGCTCATGACCGATTGCGCCACAAGGAAAGCCGAGATCGTTGAGATCGTCCGCCGAGATCGTCGAGAAATTGATGGCTTCCTTTCTTCCTCCAAAGCTTCAATCTTTACCTTCTCTTCCGACGAAATTGATGGCTCCGATCACTCGGATTTGAAGAGAATGGATCGTTGGGTTGTGGCCTGTGAGTCGGTGGTGGTGGGATCGGTGGTGTGGGTCCTTGGGTTGTGGGCTGTGGCCGGTTGTGTGGGTTTTTATTGGGTTGTGGTGGGTTTGTTGATAGCCATTGTTGATGTGGATGGGTTGTTGAGGAGGATTTGTGGTGGTGTTGGTTGTTTTTTTGTTTTTTAATCAGAGTTGTTGTGGTGACAAGTGGTGGTTTGTTGATGTGGGTGGGTTGTCGAGGTGAGTTTGTGGTGGTGGTGGTGGTTTTTTCTGATATAAAATTTGTTTTGAAGCTGAGAAAATAGCTAAGAAAATGTGAAAAATTTGTGGGAAAATAGCATTTTCAGAATTTTACCAAACACTGAAAATTGTTTTCTAATATAATTTTTAAAATACAACCAAACACTCGAAAATATTTTCCTTTCCCGAAAATATTTTCACCTGAAAATATTTTACATCCGGAAAATATTTTACACTG
Source organism: Quercus lobata (assembly GCF_001633185.2). Classification (NCBI taxonomy): domain Eukaryota; kingdom Viridiplantae; phylum Streptophyta; class Magnoliopsida; order Fagales; family Fagaceae; genus Quercus; species Quercus lobata. The sequence goes on from NC_044910.1 coordinate 14,241,511, forward strand.
AAACAAACACAGCCTTATTCATTTCATCAAAGATTAATGCACAACTTGAGTGGGAGTGTTGATTACCAGGAAAAAAAATTATGGAATTGGTTAGTAAATTAAGGGATTGATTGCTAGAGAATGTCGTGGGATTGAAGCAATTAATACGCAATTCAAATTCAAATTACCATTGAATTTTGTGTTTAAGCTCTATTATAAATATGGATTCCATTATTGTTAAGAAAAGTGAAAGAAATTGTAGCTCTTTGGGCTCTTGTCCATGAATGTAGGTCAAAAGGCCGAACCACGTAAACTCTCAGGTTCTCTCCTCTCCTCTTTTCTCCCTCACATCATCACAAATTTCTACAAGGCCATTTGCATCTCCTTTGATTGATGTTTTAGTCTATACAATGATATGGCTACAGATACATTGTGACATTGGTGTTGGGTTTGAAATAGTACACAGAATAAGTAAATCACCCGTGTACTGTTCCATAACTTTTAACCCACCTAATCTGGGTGTTTATTGTAGGCTTTGAAACAACTAATCATTACCCTTTTGTCTAAAGGGTTGCATTTAATGATTTATTTTCAATTCTTACTTTCTTTTAGATCATGTGCATCTGCATATGGTTTAAACTAAGGCTTTGCTGATTAGTATAAAACTACTTGTTTTTTAAGATTTTCTTTTAAGCACAATTTGTCTCCATTCTCCTTTTAAATTTTGAGAGGTAAAATTTATATTTTTTCACATTAAAGCAGCTGATTCTTTCTTAAATATATCTGGTTGTCTTTTTCCTTTGTTACAATATATCATGTTTATTTATTCCTTGGACATTGGCAGAGGTATGGTGAACTGAGCAAGCAAAGGCTTGATTGTGCAATTCTTACCTTTTTACAACAATTTAGGAAATCTTTTGTTGGTGATTATGCCTTGCATTCTTCCAAAGTAAGTGAATTTGAAATTCAAACCGGTACTTTTTTTCCTTTCTTTTTGGTTGAGTTCGACCCTCTTCATGTTCCTGGATGTTTTTTTGCAGCAACTATATGCTCGACTATCTGAGCTTCTTGGAATCCATGATCATTTACTATTATTGGTTGCTATTGTAAGAAAGATTGTTACAAATCTGAAATCTTACTCTCAGGTGACAGATCACAGCTTCTATTAACTGTTCTAATGAATTCAATTATTTTATCTAATGGCATGATATATCTGTATTTGCAGTCTAAAGTGGTTATTGACCATACCTTGAGTGTTTTCTTGGAAATGACATCTGGGTTAGTTTTATAACTTCAGATTTAGTTTGGAAACTTTTTATTTTTTATTATATTAATTTTCTTGAGGTTGAGCCTTGGTGCAATGGCAAATGCCTTCCACCAAAAGCGATAAGTCATGGGTTCGAGTATGGGAATCAACCTCTCAAATTAATTAGGGATAAGGTTGCCTACCTTGGTTTCTTTGAGACCCCGCATCAGTGGGAGATTTGTGTACCGGGTACGGCCTTTTTATTATATTAATTCTCTCTGCTGTGTATTTACATCAACATGCAATTTTGTGCAGATCTATGTTGGGAAAGCTGCTTCTGAAGTTGGATATCATTAAATCTATTATTTCACATCATGATGTAAATATCACTCTTAAATATATATATATATATATATATTTTTTTTTTTCTTTTGGCTTTGTTCTCATATTTAAATTTACACTTAACTGTAAGTTAATAGTGGCCAATAATTTGGCAATATGTTTGTTTGTTTTCCATTTTCAGAAAGAGCACTTCCCTTTCTTAGATGATTTCAGATGTTCTCGTAGTAGAACAACGTTTTATTTTGCTATTGCCGCGTTGATTTTCATGGAGGACAGTCTTTTGAAATTCAAATCTTCAATGGATCCTCTTCTACAGGTATGCAATTTTGTTCAGTCACCTAATTGAGAGTTTTAAGAATGTTGAACTAAAGTAATCCTGCATTCTTTTTTTATTCTGGCATAGAATAAATGGTTGGATTTTGACATCTTTTTTTTTCCTTTCTTTTTTACATGGATATTGTAATTTAATAGTTGGCTTAGGGTTAAAAACTAAATAACCATTCTACTCATCTATTATTTACAGATTAGGCATTAAATACAATATGACCAAACTGCCCACATAACTTATACAGTATATTACTCAAAGCACTCCCCTCAAGCAAATGGTCTCAACTTGTTACATAGCAAATCTAAGCGTGCCTTGTATAACAGTTTTGTGCATGTCAACTTTAGCAGTTTTTTTTTCCTCACATGGATCTTGTAAATTAATAAGTGGCTTTGGGTTAAAAAATGAATACCCATAATTCTCATCTATTATTTGTATATATAGGCATTACGTAAAATATGACCAAACTACCCTCATAACTTATACAATGGGTCTATTTGGATACAACTTATTTTTGTTGAAATTGAAAACTGAAAATTGAAAACACTGTAGCAAAATAATTTTTAAATATGTGAATAGTGCCGTGGGTCCCATTTTTAATTTTTTAATTTTTTTCCTGAATAAAGTGGTTGTGGGTCCCATGAACAGTGTGTGAACAGTGATGAACAATGCATGAACAATAAAACTTGTCTCTAAAAGCTGAAAAGCGTGAAAATAATGGAAAAAAAAAAGAAGCAAAACGCAAATGCCAAACGCAATAATAATTCTTATCCAAACACTCACAATATTACTCATAACACTCCTCTCATGCTGGGGCATATATTTATCAAAAAGTCTGGGCTTGTTACTTAACAAATCTAAATCATGGCATGGTGGTTTCATGAACATATCAGAAACTTGGGCTCCTGTAGAGACATATGGGTGTGTCAACCACTCTCCACTCCCTTTCTAACAAGATGCAATCTACCTCTATATGTTTGTTCAGTTCATGGAACACTAGGTTGGAAGTGATTGAACTGATACTTGGTTATCATAATACATGGTCATGGGCAATTGTACATCAAATCTCAATTCCACTAGCAGATGCTTAATCTGTATAACCTCACATAAGGTATGAGCCATGGATCTATATTCAGCCTCTGCACTGGAGCAGGACACAACACTCAGTGTTTTAATTTTTCAATTGATCAATTTACCTTCTAGGAGAGGACAATATCTTGTGGTAGACTTCATAGTTGAGGGTGATATTGCCTAATCTGAATTTGTAAGAGCCTTTACATGCAAATGATCATGGGCTTTACATTAAAGTCCACGTCCAGGATAAGCCTTAAGGTGTCTCACAATTCGAAGAATGGCTTCCCAATGTGGATGATGAAGTACAACCATATACTGACTCACAGCACTTACTGCAAAGTATATATTTGATTGGGTAATAGTGAGGTAGTTCAACTTAGAAATCAAAGAACATGTCTTTTTGATGCAGCCAGTCAGATTTGATTTTTCCAAGATATCTTTAATATTTCTTGAAGTCTGGTCAGTTATTATTTATTTATTTATGTTGTAATAGAATTTAAGTTAGTCAATAAGTCCTAATTTGAGTCAATAGTTTTTTATGACCTTTTGACTGTATGATCATGGAACTAGGGAGATTGTTTATTGTGTAAGTTGTCAAGTATGGGATCATCTTTTACCAATTAAGATATCTAATTTAGAGAATCATTCTCTACAGCCCTATTTTGGGTTTGTCTCTTGATCTACTCTTTCTATTCTTTTGTATGTTTGTTTTTTTTTTTTTTGGTTTTGTTTTTGTTTTTTGTTTTTTGTTTTTTTTTTTTCTCTAAATCAGTTCCAGCAACCATTGGTTACTGTGGACTGCATCACTCTTGAATTAGATAACAACTCTCCCCTATCCATATCCATTTGATATTGGTATCCATATGGGTCTCTATTAGTTCTGAACTTAACAAAAACTTGTTTCTTCCAATATATTCAACACGTATTTCCTGTACGACAAATTATTTATCCCTTGGAGCGTGCTACTTCAATATCTAAGGAGTAACGTAACTTTCCTAGATCCTTAGTCTGAAATGATGCTTGATGAAACACCTTTTGCTCAATAATTCTCTTCTTGTGACTAACATAAATGATTAACAAGATCTTCCTTCTTTCAGAAGTATATGAGAAAACAGGGTGATCACATTCACAATTTTTCATCCCAAATCGGACCATTGTTACACTGTACTTACCAAATCAAGCTGGGTGAGATTGCTTAAACCATAATGGGTTGCATAGTTTACACATCTTCTCAAACTCTCCCAGAGCAACAAACTTGTCTGGTTACTTCATGTAGAATGTCACCTATAAATTTAAAAAACCTGCAATATCATTTTTGATATTCAACTGATGCAATGGTTGACCAAGGTTAGCAGTTAGTGATATTAAATTTGTACATAAGCAATCTTAATGACATGGGAAAAAGTTTAAGAATAATCTACAATATAAGAGGATTGATGAATTATGCCATGATATGAAAACTAGGGTTCTACTAATTCTTTGTTCTGTACTATTCCATAAAAACCTATGAATTTTGGCATCTTGTGCTCTCCAGTCAGCATATTTTGAAGCACTTGATTCAGGGGGATATATCACCAAATACTGAAATTTCTACTTACCTAGCAAAAATACTTCTACTGACTTTGCACACTGAGCATAATTGTTAGTACTTAATTTAATGGAGGTCAGTGGAAATAATTCAAGGGGAAAAAAGAGGCTTCATTTCTTTCTTCAACTCCACGACACCAGCCAAATTCCAATTAAGGGATAAAGTCCATTAACCACAATAAATAAGAATAAATTTACCAACTTTGCAAGACTCCATGATCGGAACATCCAATTTGGTCATTTGACAGGCCACCAACACACAAGGATATCAGTGGATTAAACCACACCATATTAATCACCATTACCCAATCTGTGGTTTAACAGGGAACAACTACCTCAAGAAAGACAGGTTAAACAGTGTGACACATTTATGAATTCAAACAGAAAACAACAAAAGAAAAGGTTGAAACAGCCAGCTAAAATCGGAGGTATGGGCTCTTGATAATGGGCTTTAGTGTGTCTGCAGGAGACAAGGACAACTGTGATGATGGATCAGGTGGTGTTTGATTGTGGTCAGCAGTGTTTGATTGTGACTGATCAGTGGTTGACTATGGTATATGGGTGTTTTGCAATGGTCGATTGTTGTTTATGAGTTGTTGGTGATGGTCGGATATAATTGGTGGTGTTGGGCTTGCGATTTACATTAGGCTTTGATGCCATGGAAACCAATAATTGGCTCAGGATTATAAATTGCTCCCCCCCCCCCCCCCCCCCCTTGGGGATACCTCAGTGGTTAGGGTTAGTGCCTGGACTAATTGTAATGTAAATCCAAAAGTCTCTGGTTCGACTTCTAGCTTGGGCATTTTGTGATTTACTCGATGCCTGCTCAATGGAGGTGTGTAGGCATTTGGGTTTGCCCCTTCACCACTGGACCATACCTTGAGGGGGTTCCTTGTCATAAAAAAAAGGATTATAAATTGACTAACCCTAATACCCATCTATTATTTATATATTAGGAATTAAAGGCAATATGGCCAAACTACCCTCGTGACTTATAAAATATTACTCATAACAGAACTGATGGTTAAATTCTGGTTGCGTTCGCTTAAGTCTGCTTGTGCAACAATTTTGTTATCATCTTGTGCTTGGATTACTGCTGTCTTATGTACTCATGTTATATTTAATTGAATGGCTTAACTCTTCAGGCTTATGCTAGTGTGTCGATATGCATTTGATTGGCTTCTTTCTCTTGAATAATATTGAATTTTGTTCTGGTGTTTATGCCACCTAAGGTTTTTGTTAGTTTGGAATCAACATCTGATGCAACATTCCACTCAGACGCTGTAAAATATGCATTGATTGGTTTGATGCGGGATCTAAGAGGAATAGCAATGGCGACAAAGAGGTTGGTAATGTTTAATTTTTGGCATCTTCTTGCCAATGGCTGTAAAATTTTTTATTTATTACTTTCTTATTTTGAGGCTGAGTATGGTCCTTTTTTTCTTACTCTTTCTGTAGTCACAGAACATATTGTTTCCTTTTTGATTGGCTGTATCCGGCTCGCCTGCCACTTCTTTTGAAAGCCATTGCATATTGGACTGATACTCCAGAGGTTTGCAATTTACCCTTTGATCCCCTTGTACATACTGATCTGCATGAAATGATATTGATTTTACCTTTTTCTGGAAACTGGTGATTTTATAAATGAATTTGAGTTCATTTTGTGCTTGTTTAGTCAGAATTTCTTTACGGTGATAAATTTCTGATGTTTTAACAATCCAAATATAGCAATTAACCTTGTAATATTAAGATCTAAAATTATTTGTGATAATAACTATTGTAGTCAGGCCCTTATCCTCTCCCCTTTGGATACTAAATTAAGTTCATCTTATGCTATAGTTGAAACTGAACCACTTCAATTGGAAGTCTTTTGATGTAATGGATATTTATACATTGTTATAAAATCATGGACTTTGTCAATACTAGTTTATGTATAATTTAAATTGTCTAATTTAGAATGAGTTATCATAATTAGAGAATAACAAAAATGTAGGCAAAATGTTTTCATTACATTGCAAAGCAAATATATAAACCTACCACAGCAATGGATGCCAGTCCCCAGGCTGGATGCTGACTGGAGCTAAATGCCTGTCCTATAGGCACCTTATCATAGTGATATGCTCCTGAGTTTTCCTTGAATTTTCATGTAGGAAGTGTGGCTTGTGTTTACTTGAGCTTGTTAATAGGGTAACCTTGCCTTAGAATTGTGTTATCATAATTAGAGAAGACTAACAAAAATGTAGGCAAAATGATTTCATTACATTGAAAAGCAAATATATAAATCTACCACAGCAATGGATGCCAGTCCCCAGGCTGGATGCTGACAAGAGCTAAACGCCTGTCCTATAGGCACCTTATCATGGTGATATGCTCCTGAGTTTTCCTTGAATTTTCATGTAGGAAGTGTGTCTTATGTTTACTTGAGCTTGCCTTGGCTACTGGGAACTATCTTGTTTCATGGATAGACCTAGTTGATCTTTCCACTATGAAAATATTGCCAATAGCTGATGGTATCACACTTTTGTCAGACTGTGTCAATGGTATGCCCAGTTTTGGATTACCACGCTAGACCTACAGAAGACAGTACAAAGTTATTAAACACCTCTGGGCAGTGTTATTGAGTCAGTCTGCTGACATATTGATCACTCCTGTCAAGGTGATCTATTCTAAGAGCACTGGCATTAGGTGTTGTATCCAAATCCTATTTTAACACACAAATACTTCACTTTTTCTACTTTGATATAGCATTTGTCAATACACTCCACATCAATTGTTCTATTTCATGTGCTATTAATTTATTTTATTCATTTTTATCTCTCTATTTTCATGTGATATCATGTGATAGCTGATAGCTCTTCCAGTTTCCTTTGCTGCTCCTGCCTTCTTTCCTGCATTTTTCCGCCTACTTTGCAAGGAACCAAGAAGAACAATAAAAGTTGGCCACAATGTCAAACTTCCCTAAAATATATCCAGTTACCACTGATTAACTTGAATGAAGAGTACCAGCCTCTACAACAATTATTGGGTTCCCTTCATCTAATTGCATCTCTCTCTCATAAACCAGTCAACCATCATCCCCACAAAAATCACCACATCAGAAACAGTCAACCACCATTCTCACAACCCACCACCACCTCAAAGGCTCAAACCCACAACCCATCACCACCACCACCACCATCAAAACCCATCAACAAGAACACCAAATTGATCCCAATACTAGAACAAACTCACCGTTCACAATCACAACTCACAAAACCCATTCCAAAACCAAACAAATCCAACGATTAAACCCATTCCACATCAAGAACAACCCTACGATCTCCACCAGCAACCACTCTGGTCTCCACTGATCTCCACCGGCAACCACACCAATCTCCACTAGGCAAAAAGCAAAACGAGAGAGGGAGAGATGGAACCAAATTTTTTATTTAGTTTTAGCATTTGCAACATCTGATATGGTGAGGTTTTGGTGTTCTAAATGCTTAAAATTTAGCATTTAGAACACCTGATGCTAGGCTCTAAGCATATCTTGAGGATTGTTGGGTTACATACCATGTTTTTTTCCTGATTTATGCTCTCAAGTCTATCCACTCTCCCATCAGAAAAATGAAACCTCTACCATCTTATTATGCAGCTTGCCTTGGAACAGCCAAGATTATAGTTTTATTATACCCGTAATGTGGATAAAGGGCCTCCTTGTACCTAGAAAATAATAGGAAAATTAGAAGTATACCCTCACAAGGGTAAAAAAAAAAAAAAAATTAAGTAATATCAAGCAGTGTTGTTAAAAGCATGCTTAAAGTGCGCTTAAGTGCAAAGCGCAGAGCACACAGACCTTGGGGCCTTTTCCTCTAAAGTGAGGCGCCCTCAGAAAAGCACGCCTTAGGCATGCCTTTTAGAGCTTTTTTATTAAGCGCAAAACTTGCTTTTTTGAGCTTTTTGTTAATTTTTCCTAAAAAAATCTTGATTTGATTTTTAGCCATTAGATCTAAATATGTTTGATATATGCCATTGATATAATATATAAAAACTAATAGTGTGGTGTGCTACCATACACCTAAGTCTACCCCTTTAGATATTCTAGACCTATTGGACTACAACCACGCAAACAAACGCTCAAGTCAGACAATGATGATGGTCTCTTGCTTAATGAGGATGATGATTATGTAGATTAGGATTGCATTGTATATTTGCATTGATTTTGTTAGGCAAAGATAGCATTACTTAATAGTCTAATACTTTTTAGCCTTTGCCTTTTTGGTTCTATACTTCTATTTTGATTCAACCATTTTTTGTAATCATGGCCATCAAATATCATGGTTGCATATATTTTGTAAAGCACAAGAGAATTATATAAATGTTATATAAATTATATAAAATGTTTTATTGTAATTTATATGATCAATTGATCACTTGATTGTTGTATTGACCATTAATAAATTTTTTTAATTTATTAATTTTTTTTTTCAACGAGCGCTTCACATCGATCAGGCGTGCACTTGCGCTTTTCGCCTAGGCTCCAGGAGGCCTTTGCGCTTAAGTGTGCTCAACGCTTTTAACAACATTGATATCAAGGCTGTTAGAATATTGGTTAAATGATTAAATTCACAATTTTCTAACAACTTAAAAGCTTTTGGGACAATCTGTAATTCATTATAGGTCATAAATTCCAATAGTTGGGTTGTGATTAAAAAGTTCATTTACTTGTTTTGTGAAAGTTTTAGATAATTTTTTTTGATCGGTATTTTAGATAATAAAACATTACTGCTACTTTCCACATTATTTGCATCAACTTTGCTGGAAATTATCTTTTTCTTAGATATTTTATGCATGTTTTGGAGGCAGAATCTGTTGGAAGTTGTGGGTATCTGCTGAAGTCTTTTCCTTGTTCTGATTGTGTTGAGATAAATAATTATCCTTGTACTATACTGTTGTGTTTGTCAATTTTCCCTAAATTCATGACGAAGTTCATCTAATGGTGACTTCAATGCAATCAACTTCCTATGATCTGACCTAGTCATCTCATCAAGTGCATCTTAAATTAGAAGAAATTGAACTCTCCTTTATTTGTTCAAAGGAATTTTTGACAGAAAACCATGGTATAGGTTACAACTCCATTGTTGAAATTTATTGCTGAGTTGGTGCTGAATAAATCTGAGAGATTGGCTTTTGATTCATCATCTCCTAATGGCATACTGCTTTTTCGAGAAGTCAGCAAACTGACCGTAGCCTATGGATCAAGGATTTTGCCCCTTCAGAATGCAGCAGATATGTATACTTTCAAATACAAGGGAATATGGATTTGTTTGACCATTCTTACAAGAGGTATGAGGATTATTTCTTCTGTCTTTTTGAAAGCCACTATATACTTGCATGCCCAGCTTGAACTGGTTTCCTGACAACCGAAGTTGTTATCATCTCTTATTTCTTTGTCATATGAAGTTTTTTAACAAGGTTTTTAAAATAATTGGAGGTCTTATACTTAAGGATGTCATGTATCTAAGCAACACGAGACACAGGAGAATATTGAAAAGTGACTAAAGAAACAGTTCTACTCAGTATGTTTATTTACATTGCTAAAGATGGTACCACATCAACTGACCATTATATGGGGTTCATTTCTGTATGGCAGCACTCGCTGGGAACTATGTGAACTTTGGTGTGTTTGAACTTTATGGTGATAGATCTCTTGCTGATGCTTTAGATGTTGCTCTCCGAATGATATTGTCTATTCCTTTGGCTGATGTATTAAAATTTCGAAAGGTATAAACTTTAGCTTTGAGTTATATTGTTCCTTTAGGATTTCAGTGATGTTTGTGAGAGAACTATTCCTACTGGCCCCTTCCATTCAATGTATGATCTCCCTGCATCACTGAGGTATTTCATTTTTTATTTTTCTTAATTACATATTCACACTAAACTTACTAGCACCAATCTGCACACAGGGTCCTGAACAAAGTGAAATTTTGAATGGAAGAGATTAACCCATTCCAAATTTTAGTTGATAGGATTTAGGGTATGGAAAACCATAGAATAGGAAGATTATAGTGACTAGAAAATAAGTAGGGAAGGAAAGAAAATATGCCCAATTGAATTCTAAGTGCTAATGATTGTTGTGGGGAAGAATATGGGTTTTGGAAAGGGGCATGATAAGGAGTAATGATGCAGAGAATGAAGTAGCTCAATGAGAACGTGAAGCAGTTCTGAAAGACTTTATAAGTATAGATGTTAGTAGTAAGGGACTCAAAAGAGATGCATTAATGACTTCATGGACTTGTTCTCACTGAGAGTATGATTCAAGATCTGGTACATTCTTGTAGACCCCTTAAAATACTGAATGACTGAAGAAAAGATCCTAATTGAACTTGCTGTTCAGCTATTTATAGGTGAAGGTGGTTGCTTTTTAGCTTATAATTGAACCAATTATGATCATTTGAAGCATGGCCTGACCAATGGAGGCTGTATAGGGCCTGAAATTTGCTGAGTGACTTATCAAAAAAGAAACTTGCTGAGAGTGACCCTAAGAGCAACACACCCATAAGGACTACTCAGAGAAAAATGCCTGACCTCATCTTACTGAATGCACAATGCATTTTTTGAGTAATGACTACAGAGAATTTAGTAATTGATACTTTAGTATGTGTGCTTTCTATTTTATGTTATCTTCTTCCTCAGATGGATAACTGAAAGAATTATTTTAATTGGCAGTTTATAAGGATTATTTGAGGTTAAAACTCTTGACAACAAATTTTGCACGCACTTGGTCAAAGTTCACATCATGTACAGAATATTCAGAAGTCATTTTGCAACGTTCTTATCTTTCATGTTTCACGCAGATCTAATCTTTTCTTGTACTTTCTCTTTGTTTCTTTCCAGCTGGCTCAAGCCTACTTTGCATTCTTGGAGATACTTTTCAACAGCCATATGGCTTTTATTTTAAATTTAGATACAAGCACATTTATGTATATTGTTGGATCTCTTGAAGCAGGCCTTAAAGGTTTAATTGAGAATATCTCGACACAGGTTTGTATAGCATTCTCTCTTTTTAACTTTTACAGATTCCTTTGTGACTTGTTCTTCTGCTATAGCATGTTCATGATCCTTATAACATGCAAGAATGATTTCTCTGTTACCTATAATAATGATTATTAAACAAAAACCCGTAGGTATCATAGGGGCCACGCCTGGTCACTAGTTTAAATCTTCCATTCCCTCTCCCCTTGGGCCAAAACTTACTCGTTAAAATAACTATGATTGTTACATAAATAATTATTCTAGAAGCATTATGATTATATCATAAGACTATTTATGAGATGTGTTTCCTTTTAATAATCAACTCTTAAAATGTCATTGCAGTGCGCATCTGCAGTTGATAAATTGGCTACTTTTTATTTTATTGACATTGTGACTGGAGAGTCACCCAGTTCACCTGCTGCTCTGTGTCTTGCTCAACACATTACTAATTGCCCTGGTTTATTCCAAGAAGTAAGTTTGCTAAATACTTGTGTTAATATTCTTATATTACATCAAGTAAGCAATGCAACTCGCAGGTTTTTTTTTTAAATATTTTTTTTCTCATATTGAGGGAGAGAGGTATGAAATAGTAATTCTTCAGTAAAACAATTCACAACTAGGGTTATGCACAGGCTTGCTTAGGGGAGGAATTCTCAACCGGCCCACTTGTTGGATTGAGAGAATCCAAACAGCAGCCAAACTAAAACACCTATAAAACTGACAGGGTGGCTTGTAATCAGTCAGATTGATTTAATGACTTGTGCCCTTAGGTTCGGGTGGATTTATTGGCTTGAGCTCTTTTGTTCAGGTTGACTTAATGACTTGAACCCTTTTTTCAGCCCCTGTAACTAGGCCTTCAACATCTATCTGACATCAAAATGGGCCAATTAAAAAAAAAAAACCTCCAAGCTTACCATCAGGTCAACCCCCTCCAAAAAAAAAAAAAATCAGAAGCTCTGCAGCACATGTTTATTTGCCTGCACCATCTGTTCAAAACAAAAACAGAAAAATAGTCAGACAAAAGCATATACAAAAAATCAAATCTCTAAACTACTAGACTATAATGTAATTTGGAAAATATTATAGAACTCATTTGAGGTGACTGAAGTATGTAACTAAAAAATCAAAGTTGCATTTTCAGAAAACATATGAAACTTTTGGGGGGGAAATTACACTTTACCCCACTAAACTATACCCCCTTTTACACTTACCCTACTAAACTATACCCCCTTTTACACTTACCCTACTAAACTATGGGAACACGCACTTTATCCTCCTAAAACCTAAACTATGAGAGTGCACACTTACCCCCCTAAACTATTACTCGTGTAACACTTTGCACCCCATCACGGGGATAATAATTTAGGGAAGTAAGTGTGCATTCTCATAGTTTAGGGGGGTAAGTGTAAAAGCGATTGAAGTTTAGGGAGGTAAAGTGTGCATTCTCATAGTTTAGGGGGTATAGTTTTAAAAGAAGGGGGGGGGGGGGAAGTGTGCATTCTCATAGTTTAAGGGGGGTAAGTGTAAATGGGGTCATAGTTTAGGGGTGTAAAGTATAATTTTCCAAAACTTTTTGACTGATAAAATAGTACTTTTTAAAGCACAATCCAAAACCGTCCAAATCATGGCCACTATACTCAAAATCTGAGCATTTCACTGCAGTTCACACAGGGCAGGTAGGCTGGTTAGTTTTTTGCACTTCCTATTCATCACCATTGAAGTCTTAGACATTGCTAGAAATCAGGCACACATGATTTGTCTCTGCAATGCATTTTTTACTGTTAGCCTATGTTATCTAGACCCTTCACCACTCCCACACTGATACGACATGATATGGTTAGGGCAATGCTTCTGGACACTCCAAAAGGGTGGATAATCTTTTAATTTGAAAAAAAGAAAAAGAAAAAGTATACCAAGTATAGTGAAGTATTGGTAAGTACTGCATGTAATATAGTTGATTACTCAAATTCAAGAGGGGATTATAAGTAATTATTGAGTTTCTTATAATTAGGATAATGCTGTAATAGATGAGCATGTATGGAGTCCTAAGAACCTTCATTACCTAACCTCCTGGTTTCTTCATTAACAAAGATGTCTTTTTGTTTCTAGATATTGAGTACCCTCTTTGAGATTATTATATTTGGGGATGGTGGCAACCAACGGAACCTTAGCAGGCCAATGCTGAGCTTGATACTTATCAATGAAGAGGTAAGACCCTCCTACTTCTTTTACCTTTTGCCTTTTTTGCTTCCTGTTCTATATTTTCTATGGGGTTTGTATCATTACTTGCTAAGGCTGTATCACGGTGTCCAACTATCCATACAGTTGCATTACTACAACATAGGTACTGAGGGTTGGACACTGAAATCTGAAGAGGTATTGATGGAAAGTTATTTATATGAATAAGCAGTGTCTTACAGGACTTTTAATAAGATTTTGTTCTTTGCTTATGGATTTCATATAAGCGAAGATTCTTTGGGATCATAAGTTTATTTTATTTTATTTTATTGGTAAGCAATACACCCAATTGGTCTTGAACCCTCCACCTAACACTTGCAAGGGAAGGAGGTGCTAGTTGAGCTAGAGCTCATTGGCGGGATCATATTTGTTAATATGAAATAGAATTGAACATTTGACTTCTGTATTGGCATCTGAGTGGGTTAATTGATGCTTCCTTAAAACATGCCTACATAATGTTATAGTTTATAGAAAATGTATGGATAGCTTGCCGTTTGCCAGGGTAAGTTAGATTGACGTAATAATTAATGTTCAGGGTAAGCTTTTTTCATTCTTATTTATTTCAATGCCTTCATGTTTGGTCTATGATGCCCATGTTTCCATCTTTGTTTTTAATGACTATGACCATCCTCAATATGTAGAATATGCTTTTTTGGTTGGAATATGTTCATTATGTAGCCAATCCAGTATTGGTGAACAAAAATAGGGACTACAAACCCCAACCCCCCTCCCCCGAGAAGAAGAAAAAGAAAGCACTGAGAGTAATCAGTTATATCGTCACAAATCCTCTTGTAATGCCCACTAATGAGAAACATGATTTTAAAATAATTCGGCCCCTGGTAACTGTTTGGAATTTGAAATTTACTTCAAGGAATTTTATGGAATCATTTTGGTCTCTTTAGTCTAGATGCTTTTGATGTATTAAATTGAACTTCACAAAGTAAATGGTTGTGGATATTATATGCTAGTATATGCGTGCATGTGGGTACATTGGTTTTGTATCTGGTTCTGGGCAAGGCTAATTTAACCTTGTTCCTGCCCTGAACTCAGTTCAAACTTCTGATTGTCATTCTACCTAGCCTATTGGCAGGGAGGTGCCCAACCAAAACAGGGAAAATGCAATCCCTGTCCCTACTAAAATGAAAGCAAAACTAGCTCGATGGTGATGTATTGAAGCTTAAAACATGTTCAGCTTATGTGCAATATTGTTCACAATGAAAAGATTCAACATAGGATTTCCTAGTTATATATAAAATATGAGTCTTTTTTAAAATAACAAATTAGTCTTATTCATTTAACTTTTCAACTTAGATTATGTTTTCAATTCAATAAAATTTATGTTCATGTTAATATTGAAAAGAAATGGCTTTCCAGTAGCTCTTGCTTCTTCTATCCAATTTGATCACAAGAATGAAGTTCTCTTTAGTCCTTTTTGTGTTTCCTGCTAGTACTCTAGGCTATTCATGAATGAACAACTTTCAATATACTTTAGTTTTGTTATTAACTTGAGTTGACCTTAGATAAATAGTGGTCAATTAAGAACATTGTTTTAATCAGGAATGGATGATAGAATAGGATTCTTGGTCAGCCTCTATCATTTGGGTTTAACGCATATTTGATTGAGATTTTTTATTAGGTGATGGGGAAATGGGGCACAAGCAAAGAGAGCTCCCTTATTTTTTGGGCCAACCATGCATGTCTTCCATACACTACTTTTTCTTACTTTCTTAGGTTTGGAATTTTTATTTTTATATATTCATTTCTTAGGTTTTTTTTTGGTTTGCATAACTTGATTAGTTATGGAAACTGAATTTTTAAGGTTTCCTTTGTATCAACTTTTCGAAACAATCTTCATCTCACAGTCCAAATGAAGCAAAGATACAAAATCAATCCCAAAACCATCGCTAATTATTCTGTTTATGATGCCACATCACAGCTCTTGTGCCAAGATTTGGGGTAGAGACAGACTGGGCTTTTATGAGTCAAAAGTTTTAATTTTACTTTTGAATAGGAGAGAGCTTTACTTTTCAGAAAGTGGGAAACATTTTAGAAAGAGAATAGAAAGAACTAGAATGACGTTGAAAAGCAGCTCTTTTGAGAGAGGAAGGCACCTTTATGAGAAGATTAAAGTTGGTGTGAGAGATCAGTTTCAGAGAGTCAAGGATTAGAAAGATTGAGGGAGGAAATCTAGAAGAGCATGGAGATTTTTAGTAAATTTTGAAGTTACAGGAGGCATAGAACGTAATAAAACTACCGATTTTTACGGGTGCTGACAAGGTTTGCTGGAAGCCAGCAATGAGAAAAGATTTTGAGGTTTGAGGTTTTTATTACGCTCTATCCTCTTCTTCTGTCATTTCTTTTCTTTGGAAAATGGTGTGGCAACGAAGGTTCCTCCTAGAGTAGCGTTCCTTTCTTAGACTGCCACTTTAGGTAAGATTTTAACTATAGATAATCTTTGGAATAGGCATATTGTAGTGCTTGATTGATGCTATATGTGCAAAATATGTGGGGAATTGGTGGATCATCTTCTTCTTCATTGCTTGATAGCATATGAATTGTGGTCTATGGTATTCTGTTTGTTTGGTATCCATTGGGTTATGCCGTATAAAGTTATTAAGTTGTTGGCTTCTTGGTAGGGTAAGTTTGGAAGACAGAGAAATATAGATTTCTGGAGTTGTGTTGCATTGTATGTTTTGGTGTTTATGGTGAGAATGGAATGCTAAATGCTTTGAGGACTCTGAACGATCGATCCTTGATATAAAGTCCTTTTTTTTTTTTTCCTTCTATACTCTCCTTGAATGGAGCTTAGATTTGCCTTCATGTTCTTCTTTGTCCCTCTTGTTCTAGTTGATCAATATAATCTGGGTTTTTAATTTCTGCCACTGTAGTACATTTCCAGTGTACTTGGGTTGGCTATTCTTTAATAAAAAGTTCTTACATTATTTATTAAAAAAGAAAAAAGAAAAAAAAAGAGAACATAATGAAACTTGCATTTTCTGTTTGCCACACCCTGTGCCGAGGGGAAAGCAGGGTTGGAAGAGTCAGGAGGCTTGTCTGATTGTGTTCATTGTTCCCCTTCACTTTTGCCTTATCAATTCTTTCAACTGTGCTTGTATTATAACTTTTATAACTTGACTTCCTGCAGACGTTGACAAACATCAAGGGTCAGATTTTGGCTTCACATGTAAGTCTAATACTTGAACACTTTGGTTCATACATTACCTATGCTTACTAAGGTCTTGTTTCAGCCCTCAATTAGCATGCCTAACTTGTTTTATTAATCCGTAAGATAAAACTATCTGGAATTTGGAGGGTATATGATGTAATGGGAATATGTAATGCCCCTCTAACATGTACTTGACTGTTTCACCATATGCTTTTTCTTGAAATTCACTAATATTCGTCGTTTAACCCCATTATCACTATCTTTACTATTTCTCAATTTTAGTGATTTTAATTGCATTCATAGAAATCATTACGAATATTGTTTAACTTCAAGTTACGTTTTCTCATCAATAATATACATGTTGGAGGTGGTCCCTACAAAGTGATTTTAATTGCATCCATAGAAATTATTTCGAATGTTGTTAACTTCTATTGGAAATCTAGTAGCTATTAATGGATTACATTCCCCCTAATCCCATATCTTCTAGTGGGATAGATGCACAACCTGTCAACCATCACTTTGTAGGGACCACCTCTACCTGTAATTTGGCTTCCAAGGCTTAATCGTGTGTGTTAATTTTCTGATGTCTTGTTTAATTATCATTGTGCAGCCGCCGGATCAACAGCAGCAACTTTCCTTGTGCTTTGAAAAACTAATGGCAGACATAACTCGAAGCTTAGATTTGAAAAATAGGGACAAGTTCACTCAAAACCTGATCAGATTCAAGAATGAATTCCGCTCCAAACGATATGCTGCTATATTGACTTAGTAATAATTATTTTTTGTTTTGGCAGAACCAATGTAAATTCCTAAGCCTCAATCTCTTCTCCTTGAAAAGAAAAGAAAGGTATATGTTTTGGTATTAGAGGTCGTGCACTGCATTTGCTTGATTTCTGTTGGGAGGAGGATGATTTTGCAGGGTTTCAAAATGATCTATAGAGGTATGCCACTTACCGTGGCAACTGGAATAGAACTTGGACTTACTTTGCATCCCCAATTGCAAGTTAAAATAACAAAAAAAAAAAAAAAAAAAAAAAAAAAAAAAAAAAAAAAAAAAAAAAAAAAAACTTGAAGAGTAGAGAATTTAACTTGTATAGAAATGTTGCGTTCAATAGTCTTCAATTGTTATCGAAATGTAACTCTCACCCCCTGCCCTGTCTGGATGATTTTTATTGCATGCAGTTGAGGCAAATCTCCTAAATTGTAATTTGCTTTTGGGAGTAAACAACAATACTTATTAGAACACACATGAATATATATTAAATTTTTATGATCTCCTGTGAGTATGCAAAATCTTAGTTGTTTACAATTAAATTCAACTCTTGGTCGTTTTGAATTTAATTTTTCTTCAAAAATATAATAATATTTGTATTTTATTGATTAATACAACTAAGTGTTTGAATTTAATTGGAAAGATTAATGTGTTGCATTTAAAGTACTATAACTAAGTTTTACTCTTTGCTCAATATACCAATTAATTTTTTTTTTAAATTTATAAAAATATCGTATTCAATGCACAAATTTCTACTTTTGCGAGGTCTATGAGAGGCATTAAAAAAAGATTTTTTTTATTTTTTTGAGGAAAAAATAAAAGATAGTTATTCATAAATGCAAATCATGAGAATAAATCCATATAACATCTAGACCATCACAACTCAAATTTGGCTAAATCTTGTTACATACTTCTTATTACATACTCTTGTACATATTTTTTGTAACATGATTTCAGTTTATGCGGCAGTGTGAACAGTAAATAAATAAGTGTGCAATAAATGGTGTCATAATCATTACCTTCAATTTTACTCAAGTGTTTATTTATTTATTTTTATAATGCATGATATCATTAAAAGTAGAAACACATCCTTCCTCACCTTCTTGAACACCAAAGGAGGGAAAGGAGGGAGAGAAGCAAACTTAGCATTAATACCATGTTTCTAATAACATATTTTCAAAAGTAAAAAAACACAATTGTATGTTTGGTATAAGTATTATTATTATTATTATTTTTTTTTTTAATGTGGTAACTATCTGACATGTACATTTTTTTTCTTTTGTTGGTACTATTGTATTTGATTAGGGAGAGAGAGAGAAGATTGTTGTAAGAGAAGTAATTGGTGAGAAGAGTCCAAATGGTCTCTGTTCGCATGAGAGAGAGAGAGAGAGAGAGAGCTATTGTACGCATGAAAGAAAGAAAGAGTGTACCAAGTTGTTCGGTTTGTGTATTGTCAAATCATGTGAGTCACATGCATTTCAAAATACTTATAACAATAACACACAACATTGTTACTCAAAAACTAAAAATTGCTTTGGATGTATTCCCAAAATACAGTGTTTAAACACCATAAATTTTTAATCTTTCACTCAAACACTCCTACTAAACACACTTTTTTTTGGCCCACAATTTTCAGTGTTTAAACTCTGAAAATTGTTGTTTGAACTCAGATGCCAAGCAAACCCTTATTATTTGTACTTTTAAGCTGTATACGAAAGTTATATCCTTTTCAGCATATATATATATATATAAATCATTCAATTTGGTTAAAATAGAGTTTTTTGCTTGTTGTCTTATGTGTTAAGTGTTAACCAATAGCACAAGGACTATATTCCTTATATAAACACAAGTCCATAAGAAGAATCACAATCAAGCACAAGTATAGTATCTCATAACAAAGAAATTTCCTTCTCCCTTGATGTTTTGCTCCACTTTTTCCCAAGTCATGCAATCTCAACCATGGATCGTCATGGTCATAATCTGCACATCTCTATTGCAGATTTTCTTGCCTATTGTGGAGTTTGATCCATCCATAGGTGATATAGTCCTTAGTTTTCCTGGGCAACCAGTGGTCAGTTTTTAGCAATTTGCTAGTTATGTCACAGTAAACATAAACAGTAGTTGATGATGCCGAAAATCGTCAGTAAGCTACATGGTTCTCACGTGCCCGAGACAACACCTGAACAACACAAAAAAAGAAGACCCTACAGAGAGTATCAGTGTGGTACTGGCCGAATACCCTTCGAAGGTTAAGTCAAAGAACTTTCACAACTCTAGAGTGCCAGAGCTGGGATAAGTTATGCGTATCTCAATTTGTGAGGGCTTTGGAGTTTTTATAGTAGTTTAGAGTTGACATTTGTTCCTTGGTGGAGAGGGCCTTTCCTTGTTGGGAAGATCCTCATTAATATGCGTATTTTGTGGGATAATTTCCTTGTAAGAATCCTCTCAATTAGGGTCAACTGTGGGGCGCAAGATGTTTCCTTATATACACATTCGTGGAGGCCAAGTAAGGCCATGCTGGACCAATCACAAGTTTTTTTCTCCGCATCGGCTTCCTATCCTGCCTCGGCATTTTGGTTGTCTCACATAGATGTCGTCGGGTGTGGAGGTGGAGTTCGCCTTTCTCGTCTTCATTGAATGCGTAAGGAAAGACTGATGGGTTTATTGGGACTGTCAGCTTCATCGCATGTGAACGAGTTTAAATTGATTCAGAATTACCCTTATTAGCTGCCCCCTACTCCATGGCTTCGTCGGCTTTAGCTGATGGGTTATGGAGTTTAATCTGTAGCTTTTCTGTTATTTTTATTTATTCAAGAAAAGGGGTGCTCATTAATGGTTTCTTGAGTAGCTATCATTAAATGCTAGGACACATGGCACAAGTTGGTTGGCCTTGTTTCTAAACAAGAGGGTTGCTTCATTTCCCATGTATTTTTGTCCTATAAATAGTTCACCTCCTCTTTTCATTTTTCCTTATTTCATCTTTTGCAAATCTTGAGAGAGAGCTGTCATTTTGTCATTTTTGCTACTGTCTACTTGCTGATCCCGTCACCTCTACAAACTCGTCTATTAACCTTGTAAGTCCTCTTCTTTTTTTCAATCCTTTTCTATTTCTGTTTTTCTGGATGTTCATTACTTTTATAGAGAGACTTGTCAACTTAGGTTCTTAGAATACTTTCGTCACTTGTAGGGGAATAGATGTGAGGAGATAGTGAAGCGACAAGTGAGCAGTCGTCGTCAGTCCGTGAGGGAGCGGGCTATGACGAAGTCTTCTCGTCAGGTCATGGGCCCAAGAAAGGCTTGTCCTGGTCATCAGAGAGGGACCCGTTTGCCCATTCTATTGTCGACGAGGAGGAAGACTATGAAGTAGAGGAAAGAGAAGGAGATGAGGATGAGGATGAGTATGACAAGGGTGAAGGAGAGAATGAGGGGGATCTTGAGGGAGAACATGACGAGAATGAGGATGAGAGCGACGGGGGTGCTTCTGTGGAGGGAAGTTCAGGAAGCCAAGGGGATGGTCATACTCGTCCCTTCATTCTTCCCTCGATATGGACTGTCAATGATTTTAAGCCGACGATGACGACCAAAATTTTTAATAACTTAAGGGATGGTATCAAATCCTTGATAACATTCCAATCCGTCTGCCTGGAAAGTATGAAAAGTGCTACTCTGATAACATTCCAATCCGTCTACCTGGAAAGTATGAAAAATGCTACTCTGGGAAGATCGTGGACATCGGCATGTATGATGCCATGTTTGCGGTAGGATTGAGATTGCCTCTAACAGCGCTACACCATCAATTGGCCATTTTCCTTGGTTTGTCCGTTAACCAAATCGTCCTAAATGCTTAAAGGATATTCGTAGGGGCTAAAATCCTCTGGGGTCTTCTTAGTGGGGGGAATCGTCAACTTACACTGGACGAGTTCTTTTGGTACTACAAACCTTAACATATCTCCTCGTCTCAGGGGATATACCATTTTGCAGCAAGGAAGAAGACATTTAGGTTGGTGTCGAACATGCCGACTCCAATAGAAATTGGAAGGGTAGATACTTTTTTGTTCAAAGGACGGACTGAGTATGACATCGGGAAGAGTGGGTGACAATGCCTCATGGTTTTGACAAAACTTGGGGTATTGTCAAAGATTCAGGTTTAGCACCGTTCGTCATTTCACTTTTTCTTTATTTATTTGTCTAAGTTTTTAACGTCGTCTGCTTTTTTCCTTTTCAGATAGCATTCGTCCAAGTATAACTGACGAGCAGGAGGCTTTCATCTGTCGGGTGCTTGAGATACCTTTTGACGAGAGGAAGTGCAGGGACCTGATCACCCTTGATACACTGCACGCCTATTGCGGTGGTCCTGTGTTGACGCCTAGAGCTTGTAAATTAAACACATACTCCCAATGGTGTAAGTTCTCATTCCTTAGTTTCTTTCTTCCCGTTGTACTTATTTACGTCTGCTTATCTAATGTCCATCTCTTACCCTTCACAGAAATGGAGGCAGTGAGGCAAAGAGCCTTGCTAAGGGCATCAATTGCGGCACGCAAGAAGGACGGGGCCTCCTTGTCAGCTCCGAAGGGTGTTGGCAAGGGAATGTCCAAGTGGAAGAGCAACGGGAAGGATGAACATCTGCTCAAGAAAAGAGTGGGCATTCCTATTGTTGAAAAACAACCAAAGCAGCCGTCACCCCCCAAGCCTAGCCATGGAGCTGGTAAAGGTCTAATGATGTTAGCTGGTCTCGTCACCCAGGGAATTGAACATCGTCTTCTCACTCATAAGGAACATGCCATTGAGATGATTGAGTAAATCATCAAGGAGACAGATTTGGACCCTTGTGCTGAGTAGTTGATAGAGGACCTAGGGGCGTCGGGTCTTTTCGACCTTGCCAGGGTATGTTTTTCTCATACTTTGTTCTATTTCGTATTTTCTTCTCTTGCTAATGGTTGTTTTTCTTCTAAGCGTCAAGGCACTCCAAGACAAGTGCATCGCCGGAGAGGGAGTGATCCATTGACTCCAGAAGGGTCAAGATATCCAAAACAAGGAGGCCGTCTACACCCTTAATAAGGAGCTGATGGCTGTTACTGAAAAACTGAAGCAAGAATCCATTCTCCAAGAGAAGGTGCAAGAGGCCAAGACGAATCTGGAGGCAGAGCTGACGGCCATTTTTGGGTAGGTCGAGATGGCTAGGGTTGACGCCATAGCAGAGTTACCGCCAAGAACCGCCGAGTCCGACTCTGAGTTCTGAGTCAACATCCAAGCCGCAATCATGATATTGATCAGGAGGGTTTGTTGATTTCATTATGGGTCTCTCTGGGTTTGCTTGGATTTGTTGGAGAAGAAGAGTTTTGATTGTTGGAGAAGAAGAGTTGTTCTTGCTGAGAGAGTACTGAAATCGATTTCTATAGACTCGATTTCAATGATAAAAAAACGAGTTTAATAGACTCGATTTCAAAGAGCAAAATCAAGTCTAATAGACTCGATTTGTTAGATTCCTAAATAGTTTCAAAACCTTGCTAACTAATGAAATTGTTTGAGGGATTTGGTTATTTTGAAAAAAAAAAAAAATCCCTTTTAAAAATGGTCATGTTCAAGGCTTCCCAGCCTTTTATCGATGCATGCGCGGTGTACTATGGTGACGGGTTTGAAGATTGCCTGAAATAGGTTGGGCCTATCTACCTAAACTTGGACTTATCTAAGGTCACCATGGATGACCCTATGCTGACAACTCCTGCATTTGGCGACATCGTCAGCGAAGAGACCGATGATTCCACTCATATAGAGTAGGAACTGAAAGACAACGGTGTGGTCCTTCCTCAACCTGCCCTTGAGAAGCCCGTCACTCCCTTGGTCTCGTCTGCTGAAGACCCTCCTGCTCCTGACGCCCTGAACTTCGCTACCCAGGATGCCCCAAACTCCTCTACTCAAGATTCCTAGAACCCAATTATCTAGGACGCCCCGAATGTTTAGTTTTAATTCTTAGTTGTTGTTGTTGTTGTTGTTGTTGTGTGTGTGTGTGTGTGTGTGTGTTTTTTTTTTTTTTTTTTCATGTATCCACTTTTATTTCCAAACAGTAGTAAATGCCCTTGTTTTTGGGCTTTAGTATTTTTTGCTATGTTTTGATCTTTACTTTGAGATATCCGTATGTCCGTCCATCTTTTAGGATGTACTTGTCCCTTAAAGGACTTGGTGAATAATTAGGATGAACCCGTCTACTTTGGTGAACTCGTCCATTTATAGATTTAACGATGAACTTGTCCACTTGTGGACCTAATGATAAACTCGTCTACTTGGGCATCTAATAATGGACTTGTCCACTTGGGGACTTAATGATGAATTCATCCTTTGGTGGACTTAATAATAAACTCGTCCACTTGTGGACTTGATAATTTCAAGGCATCCTCATGGGATGAACTCGTCCACTTGTGGACTTAATAACAAACTCGTCCACTTGTGGACTTAATAATGAACTCGTCTGCTTGTGGATTTAATAATTTCAAGGTATCCCTAAGGAATGAACTCATCCACTTGTGGACTTAATAATAAACTTTTTTACTTGTGGACTTAATAATTTCAAGGCATCCCTATGGGATGAACTCGTCCACTTATGGACTTAATAATAAACTTGTTCACTTGTGGACTTGATAATTTCAAGGCATTCCCATGGGATGAACTCATCCACTTATGGACTTAATAACAAACTTGTCCATTTGTGGACTTAATAATGAACTCGTCCACTTGTGGACTTAATAATTTCAAGGTATCTCCATGGGATGAACTTGTCCACTTGTGGACTTTAGTCACGGATGTAGTTTCGTAGAGGCATACACATACACATAGGTCATATTTGAATAACTCCTCTTATTATGATAGATGCGTGCATAAGTAAAAAATTGTTCTTGAAAGAATAAAAAACTGCCTTTTGGGCTTAGGAAGTACTATAGATAATAAAAATTAACTTAAAAAGAAGTAAATTGGAAACGAGGAGTGTTGTTCTTTGTGCTGTTGTCTACTAGTAGTATTTCTTCAAGTGCTCTGTGTTCCACGGGTGGTGCAACTTTTGCTTGTCTAGCGTCTCCAGGTGGTAGGTTCTGCCATGAAGCGATTTTGTAGGGTCCTTCCCAATTAGGCCCTAGCTTTCCCTAGGAGGGATCTCTTGTAAAGCTTGTCACCTTTCTCAAGATGAGATCTCCAACTTGAAAGTCTCTGTGCTTGACTCTCGAGTTGTAGTGCTTCGCCATGAGGTTCTGGTATCGTGCTAATTTTTGTTCAGCTGTTGCTCTGACCTCATCTACCAAGTCAAGTTACAAACACATAGCTTCATCGTTCTTGCTTTCGTCATGGTTTCCCACTTTGTAGCTTATGAGTCCGACCTCAGTTGGGATGATAGCCTCGCTTCTGTATGCTAGTCAAAATGGTGTCTTTTTTGTAGGTGTCCTCGCCGTCGTCCTGTATGCCCATAGAACACCTGGCAATTCTTTTGGCCATATACCCTTTGCCTCCTCGAGCCGAGTCTTGATGATTTTGTTCGAGGATCGGTTTGTTACATCAACCTGTCCATTGGTCTGAGCATGGGCAGGTGAAGAATAGTGATTCTTGATTCCCAAATGCGAGCAAAAATATCTAAATGAGTCGTTGTCGAACTGCTTCCTGTTGTCTGAGATCAGTACTCTAGGTATGCCATACTTGCAGATGATGTTCCTCCATACAAAGTTTCGTATGTTCTTTTCTATGATAGTGGCCAGGGCTTCAGCTTCCACCCATTTGATAAAGTAATCTATGCCGACCATTAGGAACTTTAACTATCTCATCGCTATTGGGAATGGGCCCATGATGTCCAACCCCCATTGAGCAAAAGGCCATGGGGCCGTCATTGGAGTGAGCTCTTTTGTTGGTTGTTTGATGACGTGGCCGAACCTCTGACATTTTTCCTAGGCTTTGTCATAGGCTTGGGCATCCTTCTGAATGGTGAGCCAATAGTATCCAGCCCGAATTGGTTTGTGCACCAATGACCGCGACCTTGAGTGGTTCCCGCAGATCCCTTCATGGAATTTTCTCATGGCATAATCTGCTTCTTCGGGGCTTAAGCACCTTAGGTACGAGCAGGAGAAGCCTTTCTTCTACAAGACGTTCTCTATCAAAACGAATCGTATGGCTTGGGCCTTCAACTTTCTTACGGCTTCCTTATCGTCAAGTAGTGTGCATGTTTTCAAATAAGAAACTATTGGTGTAGTCCAGTTGCTTCTCGAGTCTATTTCCTACATGCCAACGTCATCTATCAAAGGTGAGAGCTGAACAAAAGAAAGTACCTTACTAGGGATAAGCATGTGTTCCACTGAGGCAGCTTTGACAAGGCGATTAGCCTTCTCGTTTTTTTTCTTTGGGGACTTGGACGAACTTGGTCTGCAACTCACCTACTCGTCTCTTCACCTGCTCCAGATACTTTTTCATCTTTTCCCCTTTGCATTCGAAATCACCGCTCACCTGATTGGTGACCACCTGGGAGTCGCAATACATAATCACACTTGTTGCTCTGGCAGCTTTAGCGAGATCTAGTCTTGCTACTAAAGTTTCGTACTCTGCTTCATTGTTTGTTGTAGGGAAGTCAAAACGAACCATGCATTCGATCTTGTCCCCTTCTGGGGAATGGAGTACTACACTGGCTCCGCCAACTTGCTTGTTAGATGACCTGTCCGTGTGGATGATCCGTTGAGGATGTTCTTCTGCCCCCAAGCCTTCCATATTGGTGAACTCTACAATAAAGTTAGTGACTGCTTGTCCTTTTATGGCAGTACTAGGGTGGAATTGTACGTCAAATTCACTAAATTCTATTGCCCATAGTGCCATTTGTTCGGCGGTTTCGGGATTACTCATTGCTCGTTATAGAGGCTTGTCAGTCAGGACGACCACAGTGTGGGCCTGGAAGTAGGGCTTGAGCTTACAGGTTGCAGTAACTAAAGCGAAGGCGAGCTTCTCCATCGATGGGTACCTTTCCTCTGCGCTTCAGAGTGCTCGGCTAGTGTAGTATACGGGCTTCTACACCCTGTCTTCTTCCCTGACTAAGGCAGTGCTAATGGTAACTGGGGATACAGCCAAGTAGAGGAATAATTCTTCCCTCGGTTTGGAGGGACTTAGCAACAGTGGGGAAGAGCGGCAGGCCTTCAGATCCTCAAATGCTTGTTGACACTCAGCCATCCACTCAAAAGGTAGACACTTGTCCCTTGCCCTTGACACGAACCTATTCAGTGCGGCTACCTTGCCGTTGAGGCTTTGAACTTCTTTCACGTTCCTTAGTGGTGCCATCTCCATTATGACTCAGATCTTGTATGGGTTGACTTCGATACTTCTCTGAGACACCATGAATCCCAGGAACTTTCCAGCCATAATCTTGAACATACACTTGCTCTGATTGAGTTTCATGTTGTAAGAGCGGAGGGTCTCGAAGGTCTCATTGAGATCGTCCAAATGGTTATCCTCCCTTCAGCTTTTTACTAGCATGTCGTCAACGTAGACTTGGACATTTCTTCCAATTTGATGTGCAAACATTTTGTTCATAAGCATTTGATATGTTGCGCTCGCGTCCTTGAGGCCGAACGACATTACTTTGTAGCAGAAGAGGCCTTGGCTGGTAACGAATGAAGTCTTCTCC
Source organism: Quercus lobata (assembly GCF_001633185.2). Taxonomy (NCBI): domain Eukaryota; kingdom Viridiplantae; phylum Streptophyta; class Magnoliopsida; order Fagales; family Fagaceae; genus Quercus; species Quercus lobata. The sequence goes on from NC_044910.1 coordinate 14,268,894, forward strand.
TGATTAGCTTCGTCCAGTTTGATCTGGTTGTAGCCAGAAAAAGTGTCCATGAAGCTTAATAACTGGTGTCGAGCTGTAGAGTCTACTAGGATGTTAATCCGCAGGAGAGGGTAGCTATCCTTAGGGCACGCCTTGTTCAAGTACGTAAAGTTTACGCACATCCTCCATTTCCCGTTGTCTTTCTTGACCATCACCATGTTGGCCAGCCAGTCGGGGTAGTAAATTTCTCTAATGAAATCTACATCTTGCAACTTGTGGACTTCTTCCGCTATGGCTCGGTCTTGTTCTTGGGTGAACACTCACTTCTTCTGACGGATAGGGGAAAAGTGGGCAACACATTCAACCCGTGCACCATAACTGAAAGGTCAATCCTGGGCATGTCTTCATGGCTCCAGGCAAAGACGTCCTGGTTTTCTTTTAGAAACGTGGTAAGTGCCTGACGGATTGGCGGACTAGCGAGAGTGCTGATTCTAGTCGTTTGCTCAGGGCTTGAGTTATTGAGGAGTATCTCTTACAATCTCTCGACGGGCTTTGCAACTGTCCGCTGTTCTTCTATGCTCATGGTTTGTAAATGGTCATCCATTTCTAGCATCGCTATGTAGCACTCACGTGTTGCCACTTGGTCCCTACGTACCTCTCCTACTCCATACTCGGTGAGGAATTTGATCATCAGATGGTAGGTCGAAGTCACGGCCTTCCACGAGTTGAGAGTAGGTAAACCCAAGATGGCATTCTAAGTAGATGAGCAGTAGATCTGAAACTTCTCTTTACTATAATGAACTGCTTTTCGGGAAGGTTTCCCCCCAGGTTTTTTACTGTCAAACTAGCTTGTTTCATTGGTTTTCCTAGGTCATCATATCTTGTCTTATTTACTATTCCGCTGTGCATGATACTAATGTTTGTTTGTTTTAACAAGGTTTATTCATAATAAATCTAATTAACAACTTGGGTTTAAAACTTGTTAATTCTATCAACCGGAGTCTAATTTTCCCAACAGTGAGCATACCCAAAAGAAGGATATATTGAAGTGAATAGTACTGGTTTGAATCTTTCATTCCTTCTTTCATTGGGACTAAAATTCACTTATTGAAAAAAAAAAAAAAAAAATCTAGGAATCAAAAAGTCAATGCTAAGTGAAGAATGTAAATGTTAGGTGCCTTTGTAACATACGCATGCATTATCTCTAACATTTTAATTTGACATAAAAAAAAAAAAAACAGTAATAATTTATTCTATGATTTCTACAAAAATTTCATTGGTTGCAAACGAAAGCTATTAAAGATACCATACTAGCAATTTAATTTAGGACAAAATTTAGTAACAAAATTGGTTGTATACAACCAATTTTAGTGAGAATAGGGTGAGAGAGAGCTGAAATATGTTTGGTGGGAAGTGAAAAATAAGTGTGGGAAGTGAAAAAAAGGGCTGAAATATGTTTAAAACCGTTAGTGACGACTTGTATTTCGTCACTTTTGGCTACCTTTAGCGATGAACTTGGATTTGTCGCTGATAATGATATTAGTAACTGATGTTTTTAGCGACTACTTGGTTTCCATCGTTGATAATGATACTACTATTCATGATTTTTTTTAGTGACGACTTATTTTCATTCCTATTTGTCACATTCAGCGACGAAATGGATTTCGTCACTAATAGTGTTCCCAACAACCCCTTTAGTGACGAAATTTTTTGTCGCAAAAAACTTAAACTATTAGTGACGAAATTATTTGTTGCTGTAGATTAATTTAGTTTCGTGCCCATATTTTCATTTGGCGCCCTTAATTCAACACAACATATAGTGACAAAAACTAATTTTTGTCGCTAAATATTACTAATTTTTTTTTATAAATAGCGACCAAATATAAATTTTGTCACTATACGGTACTTTTTTGTGACGAAAAAATTTTCGTCACTAAAATTCGTCATTAAAATTACATTAAAAATTACAAATTTTCGTCACTAAAAATTTGTTGTAGTGGTAGCTTAAGACTGCAACCTTACTAAATATCTTTTTATTGGAGGTGAATTTTGACAAATCCACCACTGGATTATATCTTCTTCTTATATCCTCCATGCTTGCAAAATTTCTAGAAAATTAATGATCAATAGCTATGTTATCAATAAATTGTTTAAATTGCAAGTTTTTGTAATTTAAAATTATGCATAAAATATAAGCGTATATATCATATGGTACATAATATTTGATTGACACAAAATTTGACATGTGTATTAAGAGCATAAAGAATATGCAATTCAACAATTAAATTTTCAAAATGTATAGTAATGTTAATTTTACTAAAGGAAGTTGTAGTTTTAGGCTACAACCAATTTTGTAGCTAAACTGTGTCCTTTAATTTATTTATCAGTCAATATTATTTGTCTCAAATTTTCAGTTCTATGCTCTTTGTAACATTGGTGATTCATTTGTCAAGTCTGGCATCCGGACTCTTGTCTACAGGTATGAAAAGAAGATTTTCATTGAGAATTTTTCATTTCACTTCACTCCTTTGTAACATTGGTGATTCATTTGATTTGGGATTGAGTGTAACTGTGCCTTATAGGCCATGGTTTGAGGGAAAACAGGTCAATTTTCTTATTAAGCTCCCATATATAACCTTACACGTATAAATTTTCTTACTTAAATGATTTTTTGTTTTTTGGTGCTTCATATTCTTTTCCAAATGCTTATTCTTTTGTCCAGGTTGGTGGGTGGACACAAGTTTATGGTGACATTCTAGTCTTTGTCCTTGTAAGAGGAGGTGGACACCAAACTCCAGCTACCCAACTAGAGAGATCACTCTCAGTGTTGAAGGCATTTCTTGAAGGGAAACTGTTACCAGACTCATGAACTGATGAAGATAATTGATAAATAGTTTATTCAAATAAATTGTGTCAATCTTCAATTGAAATGCAAAAGCTAGCTAGCATGTGCTAATGTGCCATGCAATTTTCATAATGAAGTAGAATGAAACCATGTTATTCAAATAATTAAGTATGTTAGGGACATATTTATGTAATTGGCTAATCTTTTGAAAAAACGCACTTTACTTGTAATTGGGTAGATTTAGGATGGGTTTACTACTTCAAGAAACAAGTGTTCAAGTTTAGTATTGAAGCCATGCAAATTTGACCAAGAAACAAGTGAAGGAAGTGTTGTTCATTAAAGCTCGATAGAAGTCTTGACAGAATACTTTCTATTGAGAATTACGGCTGAAGCTTGATAGAAGCTCGACACAAGCTGTATCTATTGAGAATTACGAAATTAGGTTTTCGAGATCTAATTACACGCATATCCTTGAGTATTTGTGTAAGGTTTCTTTTCTCACAACCCTAGACATATATAAGCATTATTTTAAGAGCTGTCACAAGGTGATGCAAAGTGATAATACACGCATATTGTGATTGGAGACAGAATTTGCTCTAGTTCATCATATTCTTTGTAATGACCCCACCCCAATTGTGTAGATATTGTCCGCTTTGGGGCCTCATACTCCTCACGGTTTTGTTCTCCCCCAAAGCACACAGTAGTGGGGAAAATGCCTCTACACATTGAAGGGAGGTCATTCCTTATAAACACATTTCCATGTGCTTCCCTAGGTGATGTGGGATTCCATGGAATGCAAGACCCCCCTTTTTGGGTCACTACATTCTTTGTAGAAACTACTGCGTCTTTATGCTAAGGGTTTTGTGACCAAGGGGCTTCCTGATCTTCATTGTTGATGAACTGAAGAACATTACAACTAACAATCTTCCTCAAGTTGGTGTGTTAGTCACGCACTGGGATCCGTGCATCATTGGTTAGTCACGTACTGGGATTCGTGCATTGAACGGAGAGATTTACAATACAAGTCTAATTGGGTATTGGGGTAAGGGTTCAACTATAGGTTGGTATTGGATACTGGGATTCCTTTTACTTGTAACCACTTGTGATTGATAATAGTGGATTCTCGGGAGTGGTGACCTTAAATTCACCCAGTGGGGTTTCGCTTCGGTGGTTTTCCCCATTCGTAAACAAATCACCCGCGTCAAATTTATTTTCCACTGCATTTAGTTATTTGGTGATTTGTTTGTGCTACCACGCTATTGCATGTTAAATTGACTTAATTAATTAACTTGGATAATTAATTAATTAATTTGCCAAATGGGTCAATTTATTTTTGGCCTATCAAGTGGTATTAGGGCGGGCACACTCTGATTAGGTTTAAACTTTGCTGTGTGATCCATTGACCCTTATTTGTCATGAATAGAGGAAAATCTTTTATTATACCTCCTTTATTTGATGGCACAAACTATGCATACTGGAAAGTACGCATGAGAGCTTTCTTGTAGTTTTTAGATGAGAAGGTGTGGCAAGCTATGGAGATTGGCTGGACTAAGCCAAAGGAAGTGCTAGCTGATTGGGATGAGGCCAAGATCAAAGCTGCAAACTTCAACAACAGAGCATTGAATGCCCTATTTAGTGCAATGAGCAATGAAGAGTTCAAGAAAATATCTTTAACTGAAACTACTAAGGAAGCGTGGACCATTCGTCAGACTACCTATATAGGAACCAAAGCCGTAAAGGATTCTAAACTCCAAAGGCTTACTACAAGCTTTGAGGAGATCAAGATGGAGGAAGATGAGTCATTCGATGAGTTCTATGCCAAGCTGAAGGACATAGTCAACACACCGTTTAATCTTGGATAACAAATTCCCAAACCCAAGATTGTGAGAAAGGTGCTCAGTTCTCTGCCTGAGAGATTCCATGCCAAGATCACTGCCATTGAAGAATCAAAGGACATTGACAAAATTCCTTTGACGGAGCTAGTTGGCAACTTGCAAACCTATGAATTGGGTTTGACTAGAATTGGGAAAGGAAGCAAAAGTAAGAGCATGGCATTGAAGGCCAAAAGTAATGAGACTAATGAGTCTTTAGATGATGAAGATTCCAAAATGAAGTCCTACATCACTAGGCAGTTCAAGAAATTCATGAAGAATGCCAATGCGAAAGGATTTGAGAAGGATCGGAAGCAATCAAGTTCTTCTCAATTCAAAAGCTAAGACAGAGGAAAGAAGGACGCTAAGGATGACGGTCAGTACACTATTCCTTCCGGACCAAAGTGCTTTGGATGTCAAGGTTTTGGACACATGAAACAAGAATGTCCAACAAATCTCAAGTTAATTGGGAAAAGCAAAGCTCTTGCTGCTACCTTGAGTGACACCGAGCCTAAGATTAAGTCAGATGATAGTGATGACAAAGGAATCTTGAGTGTCTTCATTGCCACAGTGGATCCTACTGAGGGGATCGTAGAAGTAGTAGATGAAGAAGAGGACTTGGTGGAATCAAAATTTGAGAAAATGGATGATCAAGATGACATCCATACAACCTATGCTAAGTTGTACAAGGTTTCCGAGAAACATGAGAAACTGTATAGGCTAGCCACCAAGAAGCTGAGTGATGTGGAGCTAGATCGGGAGGAGCTCTCTACAAAAGTTCATGAAGCAAATCAAACCATTGGAGCTTTGCGGTTCGAGAACAAATTTCTTGCTGAGAGGACAAAGAAGCTTGTAGCAGAACTGTTCTAGGTTAGAGCTCAATTGGAGAGGACTTTTAGTGCAAAGCTCGATGAGATGCTAAGCTTTCAGAAAGCTGCTTTTGATAAAACCAGTTTGGGGTATGATTTCTCTTCTCCTAATATTGCCTCATCTAGTACTATTGTGTTTGTCTCTCCTGCTGATAATGTTAATTCTAAGAATGATGAAGCTAAAACTGAAATAGCTAGTGAGAACTTAGATAAAGGAAAATCTATTTTAGGAGCACCCCCTAAGGTTGAAAAGAAAGAGGCTAGAAACCCTAGGACTAAAAAAGACAAAAACAAAAAGTCTCAACAAAAGAAGCCGCATTTCTGTCATCACTGTGGAGTTTCAAGGCATACTCGTCCAAATTGCTACAAGTGGTTAGCCACTTAACAAAGCAATAGTATGGTCTCATCTGGGAATCAGAATTAGTTTCCATCATCTCTTGCCCCTCTTGGAGATCTTCTTAAGGTCCTTATGTTCCTTTCAACCTTGAATGGTTTCAATTCTTCCCCCTCACCTCTGGATCAAAGGTTCACCTCGATAGATCGGTATCTGTTGAGGTTTATGAAATTCAGTTTTTCAGGACTATTTTCATCCAATCAGTGATTGTATGTTTGGGTTTTCTTTTCTCACAACCCTAAACATATAAAAGGATTATTTTAAGGGCCGTCAAAGGTGACACAAGTTGCACAAGTGTTGAGCAAAGTTTGTTCAAGAAAATTATGACCGGAGACATAATTTGCCCTAGTTCATCTTTCTTGTGAAGAAGTTGCTGTGTTTGTGCACCCGTAGGGTTTTGTGACTAAGGAGCTTTTCGATCTTCATTGTCTGGATGAACTAAAGAACTTTGCAGCCAACAACCTTCTCTAGTTGGTGATTGAAGTCACGTACTGGGATTCGCGTAATTGGTTAGTCACGTACTGAGCAGTGCATCAAAAGGAGAGTTTGTCACTACAGAACAAGTCCAACTAGGTATTGGGGTAAGCGTTCAACTGTAGGTTGGTATAAGGTACTGTGATTCCTTTACTTGTAACCACTTGTTGTGATAATAGTAGATTCTCGGGAGTGGTGACCTTAAAATCACCTGGTGGGGCTTTTGCCATGTAGGTTTTCCCTATTCGTAAACAAATCACCGCGTCAATTTATTTTCCACTGCATAATTAGTTTAATTGATGATTTGTTTGTGCTACCACGCGTTTGCATGTAAATTTGATTAATTAATAAACTTGGCTAATTAATCAATTAATTTATCACAAGGGATCAATACGTTTTTGGCCTATCAAGAATGGCAATATTGTCCTTGAGTTCCTCTTGGTGATGCTCTTGGTCAGGAGGTAGTATATATAACCGCATACGTCGATCTCCTTATGTGTGAAGAGGTCATACAGGAAAATGGTTCTTGGTCCAGACAATGTTGTCAAGTTTGTCATCGGGTAGAGGTTGTGAATCATGACATAAGCCAATGTCCTCATCTCCGCGTTGAAAGGGATGGTGTTCATTGACTTCTTCTAGAGAGAACCACTGAGGAGCTCTGCCATTGGCTCAAGAGAGTCCAATCTATCATCATATTGTATGGAGATTTGTTGTGATGGTGGATGAACTTCTAAGAACTCTTGAATGGAATCCCTTGTGATAATGAATTCATTTTTTCACACCCAACAGTTGATGTGATCTCCTTCCACAGTGGCATTGGTGAAGAACTCCCTTATGAGTTCAACATAGACATTTCCACTTGGATTCATCAACTTTGTCCAAGTTCTCTCCTTGAACACTTTAGGTATGGAAATGTTTTCAAGGGTCTCCATTCTTACAACCCTTTCCATGATGATTGTTGCCATTTTTTTAGCAGTCACTGTAAGCCATGTCTGCCTCAATGGTTCAAATATTCTCTAAGTCCGTGCATGGACGCTTTGAGGATTTCTTGGAAGCAAAATGCTTAGTGGGAGACATTTGCACAAACAGACACAAAATACAAAGGAACAAGTGCAAAAACACAAAACAAGAACACAAACTTGATTAGAACCAAGTTAGTTCATAAAATAAGCAGAAAGTCCTAAAAAGAACATAAACATTATCACACAATCATGTTATAAGCGCTAAAACATGTAATATCATTGAAATGCAAAAACAAAACAATTGTGCAAGTGTGTGCATCAAGTGTGCATGTGGTGTGCCTATGTGATGTATGTGCAAGGCATGACTAAGCACATTTGGGTCAAAGTGTGTAAAACACATAACTAATGATCAAAACATGATAAAGATGTATAATCATGGTAGTCCCCAAAGTTTGGTACTCATTGGAGTCCAAAACAACACTAAAATGCCATTTGGGCATTTTATCAAACACTTGATATGCACCTATAAAACTAACATGTGGGCAATGTGGGTATATATAGGGTGGTTAGAGATAAGGTGTATTAGATATGACAAAATAGCAAAACAGAATGTTTCGTAGGTATCTCGCGGGAAGGCCTTACTTGTGAGACACTCGCGAAAACCAGCTGTCACCATCTGTCATGACTCATCACATTCCAATCATGTGCTGAGCACATGCTTCACTCCGTGGGAAGGCTTCTCGTGAGCTACCCGCAAAAACTTCTTTAATCTTCAATTTGCCTTGAGTCTTCACACTCTCTCTCACACACAACCATTACAATGAAATCCCACATATAATACAGGATACATAAGATTGAACATAATTACAATCAAATTTGGGACGGAATTAAAGTCAATAAAAAATAGTTGTAAATTACAACTTTACAGCTCCATAATTGGTGAAATATTAGACTTTTGTTTTGATAATTTGATCTATCAATACATACATACATATTTATATACACACAAACAAGAACCTTACATTGGAGATCATGAGGTTTTGTAAACTGTAATGTGGAGCATTCCTTATAATTTTTTTCATTAAACCTACCACCTCACCAAACCTTGCATTTATGTCAAATTATTACTAATTAATTTTTATGTTTTAATAAGATAAAAGCATTTATTATCATGTATTAATTATATCTAATCTAATAATAGAGTAATGCTACAGTTACAAACTATTTTACAATATTTTTACAAATAGTTGATGTGACCAATTTCTTATTGGTTTTCATCTAAACCCACCATTAACAATATTTTTTCATTTACCAATAACAACTCACCATATCAGCCGTTTGTCAAAAATTTTGTAAAAAAGTTTGCATCTCTAACATTACTCCTAATAATATTACTGTATTAGTTATAGAATCCTAACTTTAGACTCTGCCATATTTAAGATGATTTGGACGCATGATTCCAAATGGGAAAAGTTAATTAGTCCATGTCAATTTCTCTAATAAGTTGGTTGTCACATGTCACTAATGACTATTCATTTTCATTAAATTCTTGTCATAAATTTATATATCTATAATTAGCCACATTTATTTCATACAATTACTCTATGAGATTTAAATTACCTCTTCACATTCATTTTCATTAAATGCTTATCTTAAATTTATATATCCATAATTAGCCACATTTATTTCCTACAATTAATCTATGAGATTTATATTACCTCTTCACATTCAGATTACTTAATATCTGTGAGTTCTGAAAGTTCAAATATGTGTATAAACACCCTTGAACGTTTAGACCCCCAATATACAAATTACCAATTCAAGCAATATGTCAAACAATTAATGTGCGGAACATGAACAAAAGCTTAATACAGAATTGGTAAGCAATCTAAGCCAATTAAAAACACATCCACAGCAAAAAATAAAAGGCAAAGATAAAGGGAAGAGAGATGCAAACACAAGGACAACACACGATGTGTTATCGAAGAGGAAACCGAAGCCCTCAGCGTAAAACCTCTCCGCCGCCCTCCAAGCGGTCAATAATCCACTAGAAAATGTAGTTGGGATACATGAACAGCAATAGACCCTCCAAGCCTAATCTACCCGATGTACCTAAGCCCTCCAAGCTTCTTGCTCCAACGAGGTTGCGCTGAACCTTTTTCTTTTCTAGCTTATCGGATTCCGCTACTAGACCGTAGCATCAACCAATGAAGATTGGTTCCTTCCTAACTGCTTCCCAGAAATCCAAACAGCTGTCTCACAGTGATGATGATGGTGGGAACCAGGTTTGGTATAATGCCTCTCAAGGATTTGACAATGGAGAGGAAGAGAGTTGAGGAATTTGAAGAGACTCTAATGTATAGATTGTGGGTGAATCAATCTTGTTTTTCTTTAGGGTTTCTCTCTCAAAATTCTCTCTGGAAGCTCTCTTACAATCGTGGGTAAACGGGGTATTTATACTAGAGTGGGAGAGGAATGTGAAACGTCAGGTTTTACAAAACAGGGGTGGCTCGCGGCTTGACTAAGTCGCGAGATCCAGTCGCGAGATAACCGTATGGCCAGTTGTCCTGTTTTGTCCTGTAGTGCTCCAGCTTGCATGACTGTTCACCTTCCAGCATGCTTGGCACGTGTGCTGTGTCTGGCGGCTTGAAGCCGCGAGTCACCCGCGAGGCCCAGCCGTGAGTCTCTGTTTTCTTGCACACTCTTGAGCAATCTTCACTCTATCTCACTCACTACCCTTACATCAAACCCACCTAAATACAGGGTTACTAAATGCTGAATTACAAGCAAATTTGGCACGGAATAAAGCCAATTAGATGGTTGAATAAATTCAACCTTACATTCCAGTTAACTTAACTGGTAAAATCTTTAATAGTTGAATAAGAAATCTGGGGTTTAATCCCTTCTTACATACAAAACTACTTGGTGTCTTCATCTTTTTTGAGAAAGTGGTGTCTTGATTTGATGATAAAAGAGCTATCATCAGGAGCAAACTCTATAGGTTGTAAGTATCTTAAAAAAAAATCTTGGTATCTAATATATCTATATATGTATAATATATTATAAAAGTTGGATCCTTAAATCGAAGCATGCACACAATAATAACACGTGACATTTTGACAATGCATTAAATAATGACACATATCATCTTTCATAGTAAAAGAATCCAATCAATAAAAAGACAAAAGAAGCAAAGAATAAAATGATCGAAAAGTTTTTAAAAAAAGAACATTAGCCTAGGCAATTTTGTCCAAAATATTGCCAAACATTTTCTCTCATGTTTTCACTTCGATTTTGGGTGATTCAATTTTGGTGAGTACGGAGAGAAAGCTGATGGGCCCCACCACTTTCTCCCCTCCCAACCAAATACAACTATTATCAATTTTCTCTCCACTGTTTTCCATCCACCTTGTTTTCAACCCAACAAAACATACCCTTAGTTTTTCCCCCCACCAAACTTGGCATTTATGTCAAAGTATTACTAATTAGTTGTAAAATTTTAATGAGATAAATGCATTAATTATCTTGGTATACTAATTATTAATAGGGTCATTAATAATACACACATTGAAACAATAATCTTTTCTTTAGTGGCCACTTTTTTATATTTTCAAAATTAACTCTAGTATACAATTATTAATAATCCAGTTTTTTTATTCAGAAAATTCTTAGGTACTCTCGGAGTATAAAGAAATAGTGTTCCCTCTCCTCATATTCATGGTGGATCCCACCATGAATTTAGTGAGTGGACCCCTCCATGAATGTGAGAGGAGGGAGTATCATTCTCTATGCTCCAGAAGTACCTAAAAATTACTCTTTTTATTCAATCAAGGTCTTCCGTCCACTTCGGTTCAAAGATTCTGTTAAATATTTAACTAACTAATAAAAAAAGCATTTTTTGTAAAAACAATTCTCACATAAAAAATATTAAAAATAAATTTTGAAAAAACTAACAAAAAATCAAAAAACTCTCCCAGCATTTTCCTATTAACCAAACAGAAAAGGAAAAAAAAATTTGTTTTCCAAATCGCACAAAATCATCCACAAACACTAACACAACCCCTTCTCTCTGTTTAGTTTATTGTAAATATTAATCAATAAATATAACCCCCCTTCTCTGTTAAGTATATTGTATATATTGTCAACAAATATCTGGACTAAAAAACCCTATAATTTGCTTTTAGAGCCCTCAAAGTGTTCGGTGAAATGCTTGAACCTTACATTTCGTAGTGGGGAGAATTTACTAAAATTTGTATTTTGTTTTCATTAAAATGTTTTTATTAATTTTAGATCATTTTATTTGAGAAAGAATTCATTTAAAAAAAAATTGTATTTTTTATAGTTAGTTGGATACATAACAGAATCTTCTAATAGAAGTGGATGGAGGTCTTGATTGAATAAACTTGAAATTTAGAAGACACAATGAAATGATAGAAAAGTTAGAAACTTGTAATAAATTCTTCTAAAACTTAGAGGGTGATTTTGTATTTTTGTCAAATTTTAAAATTTAAAATTCAATTCAATAAAATTAGGACAATAAAAAAAGTAAAGGATATAAAATAAAGTTTTAAAACTAAAAACTCAAGTTCAAATTTCATAATTTTAGGACACACCTTTTATGCTTAAATTAAAACTATTTGTAAAAAGTTTCTCGCGCCGCTTAGGGTTTTCTCTAAACTGCGTGTAGAATATCGTCCCTAACCTAGTTTAGGGTTGCTGTTCCCTTCACGTCTCCGGACTGATAGGACGGACTGTTTGACTGTGTGGTTCACTGTGTTAGTTATCGTTGCTGCTTTATACCTTCATGGCTGCGCTGGACGACTTGTGGGCACGTTTTTCTCTTACAGAGGATGAGGAAGGGGGTGCTGATGTTCCACACCAAGAAGAAGTCGTGGTCCATTGTTTGGCAGGCAAGTTCTTCACAAAAAGAGTTCTTAATGTCGATGCAGTGGCGCGCACCTTCAAGCCACTGTGGAAACTGGCTGGTGAACTGAAGATACGGGATTCTGGTGATAACGTGTTGGTGTTTGAGTTTGATGATATCATAGACCTTGAACGAGTGCTTGAATATGAACCATGGTCGTATGATAAAAGTTTGATAGCTTTCCAACGGGTTACTGATGCTGAACTGCTACCACAGATGGAGTATAACCACGTAACGTTTTGGGTGCAGCTTCACAACTTGCTGTTGAAGAACCTAACCTATGAAACCAGTGAAGCTATAGGCAATGCTATTGGGAGGGTTGTTCAGGTGGCTGATCCGGAGGACGACGGCGCGAGTGGGGAGTTCTTGAGAGCTCGAGTGACCATGGATATATCCAAGCCCCTTTCGCGATGTTTGAAACTGAGATCAGATGGGAAACAAATAGGGATGGTGGCTCTCAAATACGAATGCCTTCCCAATTTCTATTAATGGTGCAGTCGGGTTAACCATGGGGAGCGTGACTATGAGGTTTGGTTGAGGGGGAGAGGGAAGCTGCGAAGGGAAGAGCAACAATATGGTGAGTGGTTGAGGGCTGAACCGGCTCGTCAAGGCAGGAAAACAGTGGCTGTTATCTCTGGCAGAGTGCGTAATCAACCGCCATGGTGGAAGAAAAATCAACCAGCTCGCAGTAAGGAAAAGCCAGTTCAAGATCGGGGTGGTGACAATGATGAAGCCCATTCTGCAATGGAGGCAGAAAACTACATGGACAACTGTGAGGTGAATAAGCGAGGTGGGTCTCGGGTTGTTTGTGATCAAGGTGAAGGGCAGAGCAGTGGTTTCTCTGGCGAACTTGGTTTGAATCTCTCCAAAGCGGGCCATGAAGATGTATTGGATGAAGAGGCAGTGGGTTTATCAATTCAAGAAAATTGCTCCCCCCCATGCAGACGTAGGTCCGAAAGTCCCCTACATGAAAGCACAGTCCCTGTCAGTCCAAGAACTAGTCCAAATTCTAATAATCAAGTGTCCATCCGTACTTGGAAGAGGTTGGCTTGCGAATCAGGTAATCCAATTCCAAACTATTCTCTTATGATTGTTGACAGGAGACCTAACATTGAAACAATAGATTTGAGGGAAGGGAAGAAAGTGTGTTTGACAGATTGTGGCTCTTTAGTCAAAGAACATTTAAAGGTGGTGGTTGGTTCCCAGCACCACCGTACTCAATGAGTTGCCTTAGCTGGAACTGTCGTGGGCTTGGGAACCCACAGACAGAAGATGAACTAGTTGCGTTGATACGCAACAAAGATCCCAAGCTGATCTTCTTAATGGAAACTAAGGTTGAGAAATCAGTTTTAGATAGAATTGGTAGAAAGATTCAATATTCTAATTTATTTGTGGTTCCTCGGCATAATTCAGGGGGTGGTTTAGCTTTGTATTGGGCTGCTGACTTTAATGTGGATGTTCAGTCTTTTTCTGAGAACCATATTGATGCTATTATTGACCATGGAGTTGATGACGCCTGGCGGTTCACAGGTTTCTATGGAGACCCTGAGACCGCCAACCGGGAAAACTCCTGGTCCCTGCTCAGAACGTTGAGTAATCGTTTCACCCTTCCTTGGGTTTGTATTGGTGATTTTAATGAAATTTTATTTGCTGATGAGAAACAGGGATGGCTTAATAGACCGGAGAGACAAATGCAGGGTTTTCGAGATGCTCTTGATTTTTTCAGGTTGAAGGACCTAGGGTATAATGGCTTCCCATTCACTTGGTGCAATAGGTGACCAGGAAATCAGAATGTGTGGATTCTCCTGGATAGAGGGGTAGCCACAATTGACTGGATATTGAAATTTTCTTCCTCCAGAATTCACCATCTGGATGCTTTCCACTCTGACCACAAACCCATTCTTCTTAGTCCAGACTCAGAATTGAACCGGTTCTACAAAAAAGGGCGCCCTTTCCGGTTTGAAGCCATGTGGTTAAGGGACAGATCCTGTGAAGAGGTGGTTTGTGATTCTTGGGGAAAGGAGATGGCTCAAGCCACAGCATGGGGGTTCAATAGCAAAATATTGGCTTGCCAGTCTAACCTCAGAGTATGGAATAAGAAGATATTTGGCCATGTTAGAAATTCTTTGAAGAAAAAAGTAGAAGATTTGAAGTTTGAAGAGGAAAATGGGGGATACAGAAAAAATCCTGTTAGAATCCAGGCCTTACGAGATGAAATTCAGAAGTTACAGGCAAAAGAGGAATGTATGTGGAAGCAAAGATCCAGAAATAGGTGGCTTAAGGAAGGGGATAGGAACACAAAGTATTTCCATTGCAGAGCCAATCAAAGAAATCGGCGGAACCTAATTACAGGATTAGAAGATGAGTTTGGAGCATGGGTTGAAGATGAGGATGGTATGGGCAAAGTGGTGGAGGGTTATTTTGAACAAATCTTCACCAGTTCAAATCCGAGTGATTTTAGTAATATCCTCAGTAGTATTCAAAGGGTGGCAGGAGAGGATGATAGAGATCACGTAGAGGGGGACTTCCAAGCATGTGAGGTCAAAGAAGCTCTCAATTCAATGGCCCCTCTAACGGCTCCTGGTCCTGATGGTATGTCTCCTGTTTTCTATAAGTCCTTCTGGCATATTGTAGGTGAAGATGTGACTGCAGTGGTTCTTCGAGCCTTAAACACAGGTATTGTCCCAGAATCCTTAAATACTACTTTCATCACTCTCATCCCCAAAATTAAAAACCCTAAGAAGGTTTCTGATTTCAGGCCCATTAGTCTATGTAATGTTCTTTACAAACTTATTGCAAAAGTAGTGGCTAATCGTTTGAAAAAGTTTCTAGCTAATGCTGTGCCAGATTCTCAGAGTGCTTTCCTATCGGGTCGATTGATTTCTGATAACATTCTTATGGCTTTTGAGACCCTCCATTATTTGAAGAGGAAGACAAAAGGAAAGATGGGATTCATGGCTCTTAAGCTGGATATGAGTAAAGCTTATGACCGAGTGGAGTGGGGATTCTTGGAGGCCATTATGCAATATTTGGGGCTTGAAGAGAGGATGAGAAGAATTATTTTGTCATGCCTGAAGTCTGTGTCTTACTCTATTTTGCTTAATGGGCAACCGGTTGGTAGCATCAAACCTTCGAGGGGCCTTCGCCAAGGTGATCCTTTATCACCATATTTGTTTCTCTTGTGTGCCATGGGGTTACAAGGTTTATTGCAAAAAGCTGAGGTCGAGGGGAGTATTAAGGGAGTGGCTATTAGTAGATATGGTCCTCGGGTTTCTCACTTATTTTTTGCAGATGATAGTGTCCTCTTTTGCCGTGCTACTGAGGCCGAATGTCAGAGAGTCCTGGATATTCTGTCTACTTATGAGAGGGGAACGGGTCAAAAAATCAATAGAGAAAAGACTAACATTTTCTTCAGTTCTAATACCCATCACCAAACCCAATCTCGTATCCAACAACTCTTGGGAGTTCCGGCAATTAGACAATATGAAAAATATTTAGGGTTGCCTGCATTAGTGGGGCGGGGAAAAAAAAGGAGTTTTATTTACCTTAAGGAGAGAGTGTGGAAGAAAATTCAAGGGTGGAAAGAAAAGTTACTATCTATAGCTGGAAGGGAAGTCCTCATTAAAGCAGTCATCCAAGCCATTCCTACTTACACAATGAGTTGTTTCAAGCTCCCTAAGTGTTTGATTAAAGAGTTAGAAGTCCTCATTCGGAAATTTTGGTGGGGCTACAATGATGCCGCAAAGAAGATGCACTGGGTTAGCTGGGAGAGGTTATGTGAAGCTAAAGAAGTTGGCGGTATGGGCTTCAAAGAAATTGAGAAGTTTAATGAAGCCCTCCTTGCTAAACAAGTCTGGCGCATGATGCAAAATCCAGAGTCCCTTTGCTTCAGAGTTTTTAAGGCTCGATTTTTTCCTAATTACTCTATTCTTGATGCCAAGGAATCCAACTCCGGCTCCTACGCATGGAAAAGCATCCTTAGTGCTAGGGATGTCATTAGAAAGGGTATGGTTTGGCGTATTGGGGATGGCCAGTCTGTCCGGATCAAAGAAGATAAGTGGTTGCCGGTGAAACCTAGTAGATTAATTCTCTCCCCCCTCCCTCCTGTCATGGCAGAAGCGAGGGTTAGCTCCCTCATCAATCCAGATTTGAGTATGTGGAAATCTAAGGAGGTAAACCGATTGTTTTTGCCCCATGAAGCTTCGTTAGTTCTGGGCATTCCACTTAGCCACAGGAAGCCTTCTGACCGTATCTCTTGGTCTTGTACCCCATTCGGGGAGTTCAGCACTAGCAGTGCTTACAAGTTGTTGGCTGCCCCATCCTCAACGGATCGTGCCAGCTCTTCCAATCAAGATTATCAGCGAAGTTTCTGGAAAGGGATTTGGAAGTTGCAGGTTCCCAATAAGATTAAACATTTTATTTGGAGAGTCTGTAATAATGCTTTGCCGACCAAGAGTAATCTGAAGCGAAGGCATATTATAGATTCGGACCTCTGTGATCTTTGCAAGGATGCTACGGAAGACTCTCTTCATGCACTCTGCTTTTGCTGCCACATTGCCCCTGTTTGGCAGCCCTTCCAATGGTTTCAGACCATGATAACCCCCCTCTCCCCTGAATTTTTGTGATTTAATTAACAAATTTTTGCAGGTTCGCGATGAGATGAGAACGGAGATGTTTGCAACTATGTCATGGTGCTTATGGAATAGACGGAATGCTCTCCATTTTGGTCGTCCAGCTCAGCCCCTCTCAAATATCAGTACCGTTGTAGGTACTCTGCTCCAGGATTTCATGGCTAGTCAAATATCAGAGACTCCCCGCCTTCGACCTTTTGCTCAGCATCAATGGCGCCCTCCAGAACAGGGCTTTGTGAAAGTAAACTTTGATGCTGCCATGTTTAATCACTCGAACTCGGCTGGACTTGGTGTTATTGTACGTGACTGGCGTGGCGTCTCCCTTGGTGCTATGTCAACGCACACTGCATTAGCTTCATCTGTAGCTGATATGGAGGCTCTGGCATGTCTTAGAGCAGTCCAATTTGCTGCTGAACGTGAGCTTCAACAAGTGATAATTGAAGGTGATTCGGTCATAATCATTGCTGCGATCACCCAGGGACGTTCTTTACTTTCCTCCTTTGGTAATACTGTGGATGATGTTCTGTGCTTGCTGCCTAAATTTTCTTCAATTCAGTTTAATCATGTCAACCGCTCTGGTAACTTAGTGGCCGATTCTCTCGCGAAGAAGGCTGCATCCATTGTAGGCTCTCATGTTTGGCCGGATGCTTTGCCTTTGGACATTGCTACTTTAGTGGACTTTGATGTTCATTAAGTTCTTGTTTTTGTTTCTTCAATAAAGTCCCAGACTTGAAGTCTGGTTTCTCAAAATAAAAAAATTAAAACTATTTGCGGTCATGACTAAAAAATGTTACATTTTAATTAAAAAAAAAAAAATATATATATATATATATATATATGAGTTTCCGAACACGCACGTGGCATATGTGATATATATATATATATATAAAAGGAATTTTTAAAGTTATTTTATTAACAAGTTATTTAAAAATTAATTTATTTAGAATACTTATTATTATCCAAAATTTTTATGAATTTGAAATATGACATTCTTCCTCATATTTAGTTGCTTTACCAACAATTGAAACAAAAGCCATCAAAAGGCAAAAGCAAATTTAATAAAACATGCCATCAATAATATAAAAAATAACTGTGCACTACAATCTGTCAAAAAAAAAAAAAAAAAAAAAAAACTAAATATATGCTATATAATTACAAAGAGTATTAATAGGGTAAATGTATTTATTATTTTGTATTAATTATTTGTACATGGTGCACTGATTATTTATATAAAAATGACTATCTATTTTTATTTTTCTAAGATTTATATAAGAAACAGCTTATTCAAAATATATTATTCTTACTCAAATTTAATTGCATTGGAAATAATTGAAACAAAATCCAGCAAAGGATAAAAGCAATGTTTTTATGAGGAAAAAAAAAAAAGCAAATTAATAACCCGCAATAAATAATATAAAAAATTAAAATAAACATACGCTTAAGTAAGAGGAAAATAATTACAAGCGAAAGGTTCAAATTTTAATTATTTTAATGTTAACAATTTGTGTTTCCTCTTTCATAATACAATTGAAGTCGTTTTCCTAAATATATGTGTACTATAAGATAATTCTTTACAAAATATTTCAAAATGTACCATACATCACGCAAGACATTAGCTAGTATGAAAAATAATGGATATCAATTGCCAAATTACCTTCTAGCTCGTTGATGTTATCTTTAGAAAGTCAGCAAAGAATTCTTAAAGAAAAATAAAAATAAAAAGAAGCCTTTTATTTATTTTTATTATGGTGAATTCATTTGTGCTATCACAATAGGAGGTAGCACTCTCCGGTTACAACAACATAGATTGTGCGTTAAGAAGCACAAACCTTGAGCAAAAATTAAAATGTTGGTTTTGCTATTTTTGCATCGCAGCATAGAGGATTAGTGGGGCATGGACAGCGAATTATATCATCTCTGGACCCCATGACTAATGGCACGGTTATGAACATGATCACTAGGAATGCAAGCACCAGCTTAATAAAAAGTTGCTCCATAATTGGTGAAATATTAGACTCTTGTTTTGATAATTTGAACTATCAATATATATATATATATATACACACACAATAACCTCACATGAGAGATCACGATGTTCTGTAGACTGTAATGTGGAGCATTCCTTATAATTTTTTTCATTAAACCTAACACCTCACCAAACCTTGCATTTATGTTAAATTATTACTAATTAGTTGTCATGTTTTAATACGATAAAAGCATTTATTATCATGTATTAATTATATCTAATCTAATAATAAAGTAATGCTACAGTTACAAACTATTTTACAATATTTTTACAAATGGTTAATGTGACCAAGTTTTTATTGGTTTTCCTCTAAGCCTACCATTAACATAATTTTTTTATTTATCAATAACCACTCACCACAAAAGCTATTTGTAAAAAAACTTGTAAAAAAGTTTGCATCTCTAACATTACTCCTAATAATATTATTGTATTAGTTACAGAAGTCTAACCTTAGACTCTACCATATTTAAGATGATTTGGACACATGATTCCAAATGGAACAAGTTAGTTTCTCAAAAAAAAAAAAAAAAAAAAAATGGAACAAGTTAATTAGCCATGTCAATTTCTCTCATGAGTTGGTTGTCACATGTCACTAATGACTATTCATTAGTCATTTAAAGAAAGTTTTTATGGGAAATGAAAAAAAAAAAAAGTAATTAATATTTTGACAGCTTTTTTCATTTCCTATAAAAGTGGTATCAAAACTTTCCTAAAATTGATTATTAATGAATGTCCTAAGGACACTCATTAGTATGACCCATACAATAATATTATTAGGAGTAATGTTAGAGATGCAAACTTTTTTACAAACAGCCGATGTGGTGTGTGGTTATTGGTAAATTAAAAAATGATGTTAATGATGGGTTTAGAGGAAAACCAATAAGAACTTGGTCACATCAACCATTTGTAAAAATGTTGTAAAATAGATTGTAACTGTAGCATTACTCTATTATTAGATTAGATATAATTAATACATGATAATAAATGCTTTTATCTTATTAAATCATGACAATTAATTAATAATAATTTGACATAAATGCAAGGTTTGGTGAGGTGTTAGGTTTAATGAAAAAAATTATAAGGAATGCTCCACATCACTGTCTACAGAACATCGTGATCTCCCATGTGAGGTTCTTGTGTGTGTATATATATATATATGTATTGATAGTTCAAATTATCAAAACAAGAGTCTAATATTTCACCAATTATGGAGCAACTTTTTATTAAGCTGGTGCTTGCATTCCTAGTGATCATGTTCATAACCGTGCCATTAGTCATGGGGTCCAGAGATGATATTCACTGTCCATGCCCCTCTGTTCCTCTATGCTGTGATGCAAAAATAGCAAAACCAACATTTTAATTTTTGCTCAAGGTTTGTGCTTCTTAACGCACAATCTATGTTGTTGTAACCGGAGAGTGCTACCTCCTATTGTGATAGCACAAATGAATTCACCATAATAAAAATAAATAAAAGGCTTCTTTTTATTTTTATTTTTCTTTAAGAAGTCTTTGCTGACTTTCTAAAGATAACATCAACGAGCTAGAAGGTAATTTGGCAATTGATATCCATTATTTTTCATACTAGCTAATGTCTTGCGTGATGTATGGTACATTTTGAAATATTTTGTATAGAATTATCTTATAGTACACATATATTTAGGAAAACGACTTCAATTGTATTATGAAAGAGGAAGCACAAATTGTTAACATTAAAATAATTAAAATTTGAACCTTTCGCTTGTAATTATTTTCCTCTTACTTAAGCGCATGTTTATTTTAATTTTTTATATTATTTATTGCGGGTTATTAATTTGCTTTTTTTTCCTCATAAAAACATTGCTTTTATCCTTTGCTGGATTTTGTTTCAATTATTTCCAATGCAATTAAATTTGAGTAAGAATAATATATTTCAAATAAGCTGTTTCTTATATAAATCTTAGAAAAATAAAAATAGATAGTCATTTTTATATAAATAATCAGCGCACCATGTACAAATAATTAATACAAAATAATAAATACATTTACCCTATTAATACTCTTTGTAATTATATAGCATATATTTTTTTTTTTTTTTTTTTTTTTTTTTTTTTTTTTTTTTTAAGATTGTAGTGCACAGTTATTTTTTATATTATTGATAGCATGTTTTATTAAATTTGCTTTTGTCTCTTGATGGCTTTTGTTTCAATTGTTGGTAAAGCAACTAAAGATGAGGAAGAATGTCATATTTTAAATTCATAAAATTTTTGGATAATAATAAGTGTTCTAAATAAATTAATTTTTATATAACTTGTTAATAAAATAACTATAGAAATTCCTTTTATATATATCACATATGCCACGTGCGTGATCGGAAACTCATATATATATATATATATATTTTTTTTTTTTAATTAAAATGTAACATTTTTTAGTCATGCTCGATAGATCCTTGACACATTCTCGATCCATCGAGATTTCTGGGTTTCTTCTCGATAGCACCTCGAACAGATCCCCGATACATCGAGCTACGCTTTTCTATATATAGTTGAGGCAAGATTCGGTTTTCATTTTCTCACTTCTCGCTCGATAGAAAACTCTCTTTCTCAACCCAAAACTCTTTTTCACTCTCAAATCTCCTCACCCACATGTTCTTCAGCCTAGATCAAGCTCAAAAAACTTGGTAAATGTTCTCATCTTCTCTCGTTTCATGCATTTATGCATTTTAGGCCTAAGTTTCGGGGTTTTTCAAAATTTTTGGGGTTTTTGAGTTTTTCATTAAACTTTTGGGTTGGGCTTTGTGCACTTGTTGTTATATGTTCATGCATTGCATCTTCTATACACTATAACAATGTTTCATGCATTTGTTAGATGTGTGCTTGATTAAACTTGTGAGTGCTATTAGGTTTGGATTGGGTTTTATCCATGATGTTTTTAATTTTTGCACGTCACATGGTCATGCATCTTTCATGCATACGTTCTTTCTTTTTCTTTTCTATTCTGAACTTATGTTGTGTTTCCTTCTGTTCTATTCTGTTATGTTCTCTCTCTCTCTCTCTCTCTCTCTCTCTCTCTCTCAGATAGAACCTCTTTATGTCACCCAAACAAAGAAAATCCACTCCGGCTCAGAACCCTCTTCGTGGTTCCAAGTCATCCTCTTATGATTCTCCTATTCCATCTCATATTCGGCTTTGTGATGAGAAGGCCAAGATGGACTTCTTTGAGAACTTCCAGAACTGTGGCGTTTGTCCAAAACGCCGGGTCATTCAGCCAGATTTCTCCGACACTACGCTACCCGATGTCATTCGAACTCGGGGATGGGAACCTCTCTGTGAGAAACTTGTGCGTTGTCTTGTCGTGTTTACTCAGGAGTTTTACTC
This sequence comes from Quercus lobata, assembly GCF_001633185.2. Taxonomy (NCBI): domain Eukaryota; kingdom Viridiplantae; phylum Streptophyta; class Magnoliopsida; order Fagales; family Fagaceae; genus Quercus; species Quercus lobata. The sequence continues at coordinate 14,291,225 of NC_044910.1, forward strand.
CAACATACACGGCATCGATACCTTTGTGCCTCAGTTTGTTTCTACATTTCGAGGTACACGTATCGTGGTTACTTCGGATATTGTATCCGATGTACTACATGTCCCTAGGGAAGTGCATCCTAACTACCCTGGCTATGCACATCTCCGGACCGTGTCTAAAGACGACCTCATCTCTCACTTTTGTGAGACTTCTTCCATATAGGGTGGTAAGCTAAACACTCCGTGCTGGGTTTTGCTAATGGCTCGAAGTTCCTTAACATGGTGATGACATTCACTCACACACCATTGTCTCACTATAACTCCATCACTGAGCCTCGTGCTCGTTTTCTTCTTTCCTTGATGGAGGATCTTTCCATCGACTTTCCCTCTCACTTCATCACATCTATTATAGATGTGGATCAAGACACCGCTACTCGTGATAAGCTTATCTTTCCTTTGGCTATCACGCGGATCCTTCAACACTTTCACATTCCCATTCCTCTATCTCCTTTTATCACTATCATGGGTGCCATCAGCGCTAGTTCTGTTTGGCGGAGTAAGGCTTAGTTTTGATCGAAGTAGCCATGAGTGGAGATAATCGGTCCTCCAGCTTCTGCTGTTCCACCCTTTTCTTTGACTCCTTCCTCTGTGACTGGTGGTGTGACCCTCAAGGCCATCATGGAGCAGCTTTAGTGGATGCGGGCTGACTTTGGTGGTCATCTTGACTATCTCACTGATGAGAGGTGTCAGATTAATACCTGAGTAGGCCGTATTGCCCGCTGGTAAGCTCACATGGCTGGTTTTGCTAGTTCTCCCTCTCCTTCTCCAGAGGCCTCACTTGATGATGAGGCTGATGATGATGAGGATGATGCTGACTCTTTTGGTGATGACGAGATGACGACCTCTCAGTGAGTTGCCCTTTGTCATTTGTGACAAAAAAGGGGGGAGTAGTCTTGGGTTTTTGAGAATAGTATTGTACTTAAGGGGAGAGTTAGTATAATATAGGGGGAGTGTTTATAGTTTTTGAGGGATGTAGTGAGGACTTTATATATTTTCTTTTCTTCTTTATTTACATCCTCTTGTATACCAATCTTGTGACCATTTATTTACGTACATTGTACTTTATTTTCATATATGATGATGATGTATGTTTTTTTTCTTCGCCTACTTATACATGTGTTGTTTCTTTTCTATCTTTATACATATTTTTCTTTATGTATGCAATCTTTATTTTTGTTTCACACATGATGCCTTGATGAGTTTTTTTTAAGTGATTCAGAAAGACAGGTTGTGAAAGTCTATCATGTTGTGAACTCTTTTCTTGCAAAGTTTTTCAAAAGTCTGTAGTAGGGATAGATTTACTTTGTAATACAACAAGTGGTTATGAGTTTAGTGATTTAAGACTTCTCTCATGATTATTTATTTTGTTGTAGTTTTGTCACGGATTGCCAAACGGGGAGATTGTTGGGGAAAAATTTTATGTAATTGGCTAATCCTTTGACAAAATGCACTTTACTTGTAATTAGGTAGATCTAGGATGGGTTTAAGACTTCAAGAAACATGTTGTTCAAGTCAAGTGTTAAAGCCATGAAGATTTGACCAAAAAACAAGTGAAGAAAAGCTATTCATTAAAACTCGACAAAAGTCTCGATAGAATCCTTTCTATCGAGATTTAATGTTAAAGCTTGATAGAAGCTCAACACAAGCTGTTTCAATCGAGACTTACGAAATTAGAAATTCCAGATCTTTTTTTCAGCCTATGCTTGATTATTTGTATAGGGTTTCTTTTCTCACAACCCTAGACATATATAAGGATTATTTTAAAGGTTGTCACACATGCAAAAAATGACCTAGTTCATTATTCTCTCTGAAGAAGCTACTGTGTCTTTGCGCCATAGGGTTTTGTAATCAAGGAGCTTCCTGATCTTTATCATTGATGAACTGAAGAACTTTGCAACCAACATCTTCTTCAAGTTACTGGTGTTAGTCACATAGTTGGATCCATGCATCATTGGTCAGTCATGTACTGGGATTCGTGCATTGAACTAGAAGATTGCCACTACAATACAAGTCCAATCGGGTATTTAGATAAGGGTTCAACTATAAGTTGGTATTTCGAGATAGGTCAAAGGGTTTGGTAAGATTCCTTATACTTGTAACTGCTTGTGATTGATAATAGTGGATTCTTGGGAGTAGTGACTTGAAATTCACCCGCTAGGATTTTGCCTCGGTAGTTTTCCTCATTTGTAAACATATCACCTTGTCAAATTTATTTTCCACTGCATTTAGATAATTTGGTGATTTGTTTGTGTTCCCATGATATTGCATGTAAGTGAATCTAATTAATTAACTTGGGTAATTAATTAATTTGTAAGGGGTCAGTTCTTTTTAACCCATCAAATAGATACTTCACGGGATTACTTTTAGTCACCAACTGCGCACGGTGCCCTCAATTCTGGTCCCTTCATAAGCTTGCTTATACAGTACACTGGTTTCTCTACCCCTTCTTGCTCTTGAGCTAATAACGCTCCCATGGATTGATCTGAATTTGCTATATACAATAACAAAGGCTTCCCAAGTATAGGGGTCACCATAGTGTGGGGATCTGCCAATATCATCTAAATCTTCTTAAATGCTTTCTGGCATTGATCACACCACACAAAGGTTACTCCTTTCTTTGTCTGCTCCATAAGAGATTTCAAGATCTTAGTTAGGCTTGGAATGAATCTCCTTGTTGAGGTCTGTGAGAGTGCTTTTCTTTCAAGATACTCAGGCCCAAGGATCCCGGGCCTAAATGAAAAAAAAGGAAGAGAGGATTTGGTGGACCGGGCCTTGGCTCACCGCAGCTAACGAGCTGTTTAAGAGTCAAGTAGGTGCAGAGAATACTCCTGACATCATAAAAAAATGACAAACGAGGATATTGTAGAATGCCAAAATATTAACAACGTAAATTCAGAAGAAAGACAGGATTAGCAAAAAAAAAGAACGATAAAGAAAAAGGTGCAGTGGGATCCTGGGAATTAATAAGCAGTATTTTATTAACAAATTGTCTGTTTGATTACAGAAAGCTCACTAAGACGTGATACAAGGTCCAATCAAGCTCAAAAATTGCAGTCTTGAATGGCTATTTCAGCCTTCAAAACTTGCAAAGTTTGATTCCCGTTGAATCCGAGTATGTGCAATAGTGGCCTTTACAGGATATCGGAAGACAGTATTTTGTTCTTCCCTTAGTATTTTTCTTTCTGGATGGATCTTTCTGATGGTTCTTCCTAGAGAGTTTCTTCTCTTTTTTTTTTGTGCTTCTTTTCTTTTTTCTCGTCCCTTTCTTCACGACCCGTCCCCTCCTTTTATAATGGAATTTTTCTGGGTATCCCGGGTTCCTCTGTTTTGCTCTTTTGCAAACAGAGCATGTTCTGTCCCTGTTGCCTTGGTAAGTTCCTTTGCCGTTTTCCCTCATTCTTCCCTTCTCTTGGTTCTGATTCCTTCAAAAGCTTCTGGTCGGTCATCCTCTTTGGGACGTGCTGAGGTATGCCCTTCTCGGTATCCCCATTTCTGGCGTGTTTCTCTTTTCCCTTTCTTTCCTATTTGGGCGGAATCTTGTTCTGCCATCAACGAAAGTCGTTCGTTGCTATTCTTTCTTCCCTGTCCTGGTTCCCCGAGGCCTTTTGCTGTCTGTGCTATGAGAGGTCGTTTTGCGCTTCTTGTTTTTTTCTTCTTTTCCTGTCTTCTTTCTACCGATCTGTCTCAGTCTTCCTTTTTATTTGTGCTTGAAGGGTTCTGGGGATCCTTGCTTCTTTATATTTTTGCCATGGTCTCTTTTGGGATGCTGCTTCCTTTTCTGGGCTTCAGGATCCTCTGGCTTTTCTTTTATCCCCCATGGGTCATCCGTTCCTGTTACTTTTGGGTTTAGCCTGGATTTTTTCTTTTGGGCTTTGACTTGCTCTTCCATTTCTTTTGGGCTTGACTTGCTCTTCCATTTCTTTTGGGCTTATTTTATTGTAACCCCTTTTTTTTTTTTGGACCTCAACAAGGTCTAAAAAGGGTCATAATGAAATAAGCCCAAAACAGAAGAAGAAGTCAAGCCCAAAAGGAAAAATCTCAGGCTAAGCCCAAAGTAATAGGCACGGATGACCCATGGGGGATAAAAGGAAGGCCCAGAGGATCCTGAAGCCCAGAAAAGGAAGAAGCATCCCAAAAAGAGACCATGGCAAAATATAAAGAAGCAAGGATCCTCAAATCCCTTCAAGCACAAATAAAAAGGAAGACTGGGACAGATCGGTAGAAAGAAGACAGGAAAAGAAAAAAACAAGAAACGCAAGTGACCTCTCATGGCACAGACAGCAAAAGAGCCTCGGGGAACCAGGACAGAGAAGAAGAATGGCAACGAATGACTTTCAAAAATGGCAGAACAGGATTCCGCCCAAATAGGAAAGAAAGGGAAAAGAGGAATGCGCCAGAAATGGGGATGCCGAGAAGGGCATACCTCAGCACGTCCCAAAGAGGATGGCCAACCAGAAGCTTTCGAAGGAATCAGAACCATGAGAAGGAAAGAATGAGAGAAAACGGCAAAGGGACTTACCGAGGCGACAGGGACAGAACATGCTCTGTTTGCAAAAGAACAAAACAGGGGAACCCGGGACACCTAGAAAAACTCCATTATAAAAGGAGGGGACGGGTTGTGAAGAAGGTAGCGAGAAAAGAAGAAGAAAGAAACACAAGAAAGAAGAAATTCTCTAGGAAGAACCGTCAGAAAAATCTATGCAGAAAGAAAAATACTAAGGGAAGAACAAATACTGCTTCCCGATATCCTGTAAAGGCTATTATTGCACATACTCGGATTCAACGAGAATCAAACTTTGCAAGTTTTGAAGGCTGAAATAGCCATTCAAGATTGCAATTTTTGAGCTTGATTGGACCTTGTATCACGTCCTAGTGAGTTTTCTGTAATCAAAACAGATAACTTATTAATGAAACACTGCTTAATAATTCCCAGGATCCTCATAGCACTATTTCTTTGTTTTATCGTTTTGCTAATCCTGCTTTGTTTTTCCTTCTGAACTTACGTTGTTAATTTTGGTACTCCTCGATATCCTTGTTTGTTGTCTTTCTGTATATTGTCAGGAGTATTCTCTGCATTCACTTGATTCTTAAACAGTTCGTTAGCTGCGGTGAATCAAGGCCCGGTCCACCAAATCCTTCCTTTTCATTCAGGCCCAGGATCCTTGGGCTTGAGTATCCTGAAAAAGGCACTCTCACACTCCTCAAATAGGAAACCTGTGAGAGTGCTTTTTTTCTTTAACACACAGGCCCAAGGATCCTGGGCCAAATAGTTGTATTTTTGGTGGACTGGGCTTGGTTCACCGCAGCTAAATGGTGGCTGATTACGAACCAAGTTGTGCGCAAGTCACATAAATCTCCTCAAGGAAAAAATGCGATTCCTCCTGGTACCCCGGGCATACTGTCGTGGGATCCCGGGGTGTATTAGGCCTGTAAGAACCCAGAATCTCTGGTTCTCTGCACTATACAATCTTTCTCCATGCTTGTTATGCAATGGAGTTTTGTCCTTTCCTTTTACCTCTATAAGTCCTACACAAGAACAACTATACAATGCACATATCTTCAAATAATTGTTAGTTTCTTAGATTAGGATATATATATATATATATATATATAATAATACATATACATATATGTAAATGAATTTCATGAGAATGATTCAGCCACGAGGATCCTGGCCCCAATTCTCACAGACTTATACTTTAGCACAAGACTTGTGGGATTTGGAACTCAAGTCTGAGTGGCTTTGCTTGGGCAGGGACTCAGCTTTACAAGCAAGAATATATATGTATTGAGCAGTAAGAAGCAGTAAAGAAATATGCAAAGTAATTGTTAGAAATTCTCAAATCAATATGAGATATTTCATTATTTTTCTTGATTGTGGATTACAAATGTGCTCACTAAGACGTGATACAAGGTTCAAATAAGCTCAAAAATTACAGACTTTGATGGCTATTCAAGCCTCTAAGACTTGTAAAGTTTGAATCCTTTTGAATCCAAGTATGTGGTATAGTGGCTGTTTCTGGGATACCGGGAGACATTCCTCTGTTTTTCTTAAATTTTACAGAGTTCTAATGACTCTGTTATGATTTTCTTCCTACTGAAAATCCTCTCTCCTTCTTCAACATGGGTTTTCTCTTCCTTTTATAGTGTGTTTTCTAGGGCTCTGAGGTACTAGTGATTTCTCTCTTTTGCCCTTCAGAGCTCGTGCTGTGACATTTTCTTAGGGGCTCGTCTCTTCTCTTTTTTCTCATGGTTTTCATCTTTTAATATTGTTTCTCTAAAAGTCACTTGCTGACTTTCCATTCCGGGGCGTCCTTGGAGAGCTAACCTTCACCCTTTCTTCTTTCAAGGCTTTTTACCTTTCAGACTAAGCTTTTTGGCTGTCCTTCTTGCTGTCATTTTTCCCAAGTGAGCAGAATCCATTCCTGCTGGGTTGAAAGTTTTCCCAGCCACTTCCCTTTATAGTTCTTCATTCTGGGTTTCTCGATGTACCAGCTTTTTATTCATGAATTGTCACTCTCCAAGTTTCTGGTTCTTTGCTGTACCACCGGGTGCTTGAGAAGGACATATCCGTTCTTCATTTATTGTATTTCGTGGTAACCCTTTTGAGCTGTCTCAATCCCACGTTAGCTGTGCTGCACGTCCCGAGGATCCCGAGCCTTTGGCAACCTCTGGGTATCCCGGCCCAGTTATTTCACTGGATTTTGCTGGATTTTTTAATGGCCTTTTTTGCTGGAAATCTTAACATAAATTGGGCCTTAATGTTGATTCTTTTTGCTGCTTGAATTGGACCTTCTTTACTTTTCATGGAATGAGCTTTCTTGTGAAATTTTAGCCTTCAACATTAGCCCCCCGAGCTCGTGGGTTACCTGTAGCCCACGCGCGAGAAAATAAATTGTTTTTGGACACTTTTCTGGTTTGTAGAACCAATGTGTAGATCAAATAATTCTTGAGGGAAACTCCAAAGGATTGCTACACTTCCTTCATGGTATGAACGAAAGGGTACCTTTCTTTTGTTGAGTCGAAATACCTCCAAGCCTTTGGTGAGTTTGCACCTTGTTGGAGGAGGGAAATGTCGCTAGCTGGTTTGTAATGTCATTGACTAATCTCTTTGTATAGAGACTTGCAAAAGTATCCATGCTTGTGCGGCTTCGAGTGATGTACTCTTAGAATTTTTTTTTTTTTTTAAGTTACGCCTTCCTTGCTTCCTTAGGCTCCCTTGAACCAATTCCTTTCAAGGAGGTCAATCTTGTGCACTTTACACACCCACTTTTGGGTTTTCATACCCACTCAAGGCTCTTTCTCTTTGTACCCCTCGTTGGGCTTTGCTTACAATTTGCATCCTTTTCTAGGACGTGCTATGGCTTGTACCTATTGCTGGTACGTGCTACAGTTTGTACCTAGTGCTAGTATGTGCTACAAGTTGTAGCCAAGACTGGGATATGCTTACAATCTGCACTTTTACCTATTGCTGGTATGTGCTATAGCTTGTACTCATAAACTTTTGCTTTTGACCATTTTCTTGGTCGTACTTGGATACTTTTGCTTTCGGCCAATTTCTGGGCCATGTATTTAGAAAAATTGTTCTAGGCCAAGTCTTGGGCCAGGTACATGGAAAGTTTCCTCTTACCAAGTCCTAGGCCATGTCACTTGGAAAAATCTGTTTTGGTCAAGTCCTGAGCTAGGTACATGGAAAATTTTCCCTTTCCCAAGTCCTAGGCCATGCCACTTGGAAAAATCTGTTTTGGTTAAGTCCTGGGCTAGGTACATGGAAAATTTTCCCTTTCCCAAGTCCTAGGCCATGCCACTTGGAAAAATTCTGTTTTGCTCAAGTCTTGGGCTAGGTACATGGAAAATTTTCCTTTTCCCAAGTCCTAGGCCATGGCCATGCCACTTAGAAAATTTGTGTTTTGCTCAAGTCCTGGGCTAGGTACATGGAAAATTTGCCTTTTCCCAAGTCCTAGGCCATGCCACTTGGAAAATTTGTGTTTTGCTCAAGTCCTGGGCTAGGTACATGGAAAATTTGCCTTTTCCCAAGTCCTAGGCCATGCCACTTGGAAAATTTGTGCTTTGCTCAAGTTCTGGGCTAGGTACATGGAAAATTTGCCTTTTCCCAAGTCCTAGGCCATGCCACTTGGAAAATTTGTGCTTTGCTCAAGTCCTGGGCTAGGTACATGGAAAATTTGCCTTTTCCCAAGTCCTAGGCCATGCCACTTGGGAAATTTCTGTTTTGCTCAAGTCCTGGGCTAGGTACATGGAAAATTTTCCTTTTCCCAAGTCCTAGGCCATGCCACTTGGAAAATTTGTTCATGACCATTGAATTTTTCAATCCTCAGAAAAAAGCTCCTTCGTAGCCCTTCATTTTCGAGTGGGCTTACTGAACTGATTTCTTTTCTTTTCTTTAAAGGGATGAGGATTTGTTTTCTTCTCCGAGGATTTTCTAAAATATCCTTTCTTGGCTGTGAACAAATTCTTTATGGAAAGAATCTTCTTTTATGAGTCATCTAAGGTTGCTCTCAATGGTAGACTGATGGCTGGGAGCTCCACCAAGATGATTCTGTCATGGTGTTTTCTTCAAGTGGGGGATCTTCATACGGGGATCTTCGTACGGGGATCCTGGAAGAGGATGACTTCCTCTAGGCATGCTCGTTGAAGGCTTTCTTCACAAACCTCATAGTTTGTTTCTTTACAAGGATTTCTACCGCTACTACTTTTTTAGAGATCTTCTCACTTAATTGGTATTTCTCTTCTTCGGGAAACTGGGTCAGTGAGTTTGTTACAGCTTAGCTCTTGATAGCTCTGGGGATCCTTCAGACCCATGTTGTATTGGGAAATTAATATTAACCACCTGGCTACTCTTTAAGATTGCAAGGGCTGATTGAGGAAGGTTTTTATTGGATGAGAGCTTGTCACCAATAGGATTTGGTGGGATGAAAAGTAATGATTCAGTTTTTGAGATGCATAACTGCCATATACGCCACTTCTATGTTGGGATACCTCATTTCAGTGTCCTTCAATGCTTTGTATGCTTGGGATCAAGATCCCAGGTACAACAATAGTGATTTTGCCATGGATAGTACCCATATGGTAGGCAAATGACTCATGATCTGTTGAAATTTTATGAAAGACATTTGGTTGCCCAACTCCCCATATAAAAATATTCCCCTTCTTCAACAGTTTGGATAGTCCACTAATGACCTAGGTTGGTCTTGGTGTGAACTTCCTAATGTAAGAAACTCTTTCTAAGAAGCTTTTTGAGTTCCCTGATCGTGGTATGCCTCTTCATGGTTGATATTGTTGTTGCCTTAGTTGGATCTATGAGGAGATCGATGTTAGGCGAAGGAAATTTATCCTTTGGATGTGCCTTATTTAGTTTGAAGGAGTTCACGCCAATAAATCTTCATATTTTTTCAATAGCTCCACCAGTTGCTCTTTTTTCTGTACTGACTGCTGATTAGGATGGGCTCTGGGTTCCTTGCGTCAGCCCCCAAGTTCACCTCTTCTAGTTTTTCCTTTGGTAGGATTTATGTCTTCCTTTTCATATCTGTAAGTTTTTCCAGGATCTTCGTAAACAGTATATTAGCCTTTCTCCTTCTTTCTTTTTCTGTCCAAGGGATCCCTCAAACCATGGGCGTTGCTTCCTTCTTCTAGGATAGGAACCCCTCGGGATCCTGGAGATGGGAAATTCTGACTCATCGTATCCCCAGGTTCCTCCAGGATCTCTTCCTGGGCTATCATGTAAGATGGTGGTCCGAGATCCTCTTGTAGGCTACATTCAGGTCCCGCGTGCCTTCATAAGCAATATTCTGCTTTCCCTCCAGGTTTCTTCTTCTTCTGCGATAGGAACCCCCGGGATCCCAAATATGGGAGCTCCCCGGGATCCCAAATATGGGAGCTCCCCGGGATCCTAACAATGAGATATTCTTCAGCTGGAGCCGATTCATCATAGAGTATATTTTCCACAAAGTTTACTTTGTGCTGGATGAAATGACTAAGATTGGCAGGGACTTTTGTGGGCTTCCCATTCAATCCCTCTTTCACGTACTAGTGGCACATTGAGAGGATTAGGCAATAGTTGTGATGTCATGGTTGGCCTTCAGAGCTAGTTGTAGGTGTCCTCCAGTGGTCTCTGTATCTCCTCCAAATCTTGGTATTTCTATAGGTGGGCCCAATTATTGCACTGTAAGAAATGATAGATGCATTGTATAGTTGTTGAACTTTCAATAATGTTGATTTTGCTGCTGACTTGCAATATAGTGTTTCTATTGATTTTCTTCAAAATATATTTAAGGTCCACTGCATAATAGGCTTTAGCCCCCAAGACATGAGGCGGTTGTTGAATCATGCCTGATCCACCTTCTCTTGATGCTATTATGGAACTTCTATCCATTTTCCGGATGCCTTCATTTTTTTTTTTTTACAACCATTTTACTTTGCTGGATTCGTGGAAATACTTCGCCTTTGCTGGAGCCAATGATCTTTTAGGCTTTGCTGAAATTGAGGGTGTACTTAGCCTTGCTGGAATTAAGGATCTCCTCAACTTTGTTGGGATCAAGGATCTCCCAGGCTTTACTTTCCTGGAGTTAAGGATCTCTTAGACTTTGCTGGAATTAAGGATGTACTCGGCCTTGCTGGAATAAAGGATCTCCTCAGCTTTGTTGGGATCAAGGATCTCCTCAGCTTTGTTGGGATCAAGGATCTCCCAAACTTTGCTTTCCTGGAGTCAAGGATCTCCTAGACTTTGCTGGAATTAAGGATGTGCTCAGCCTTGCTGGAATAAAGGATCTCCTCAGATTTGTTGGAACCAAGGATTTCTTAGGCTTTGTTAGGATCAAGGATCTCCCAGGCTTTACTTTCCTGGAGTCAAGGATCTCTTAGACTTTGCTGGAATTAAGAATGTACTCAGCCTTGCTGAAATAAAGGATCTCCTCAGCTTTGTTGGAACCAAGGATTTCTTAGGCTTTGCTGGGATCAAGGATCTCCCAGGCTTTGCTTTCCTGGGGTCAAGGATCTCTTAGACTTTGCTGGAATTAAGAATGTACTCAGCCTTGCTGGAATAAAGGATCTCCTCAGCTTTGTTGGAACCAAGGATTTCTTAGGCTTTGCTGGGATCAAGGATCTCCCAGGCTTTGCTTCTTTGGGGTCAAGGATCTCTTAGACTTTGCTGGAATTAAGGATGTACTCGGCCTTGCTGGAATTAAGGATCTCCTCAGCTTTGTTGGGATCAAGGATCTCCCAAACTTTGCTTTCCTGGAGTCAAGGATCTCCTAGACTTTGCTGGAATTAAGGATGTGCTCAGGCTTGCTGGAATAAAGGATCTCCTCAGATTTGTTGGAACCAAGGATTTCTTAGGCTTTGCTGGGATCAAGGATCTCCCAGGCTTTACTTTCCTGGAGTCAAGGATCTCTTAGACTTTGCTGGAATTAAGAATGTACTCAGCCTTGATGGAATAAAGGATCTCCTCAGATTTGTTGGAACCAAGGATTTCTTAGGCTTTGCTGGGATCAAGGATCTCCCAGGTTTTACTTTCCTGGAGTCAAGGATCTCTTAGACTTTGCTGGAATTAAGAATGTATTCAGCCTTGCTGGAATAAAGGATCTCCTCAGCTTTGTTGGAACCAAGGATTTCTCAGGCTTTGCTGGGATCAAGGATCTCCCAGGCTTTGCTTTCCTGGGGTCAAGGATCTCTTAGACTTTGCTGGAATTAAGAATGTACTCAGCCTTGCTGGAATAAAGGATCTCCTCAGCTTTGTTGGAACCAAGGATTTCTTAGGCTTTGCTGGGATCAAGGATCTCCCAGGCTTTGCTTCCTTGGGGTCAAGGATCTCTTAGACTTTGCTGGAATTAAGGATGTACTCGGCCTTGCTGGAATAAAGGATCTCCTCAGCTTTGTTGGGATCAAGGATCTCCTCAGTTTTGTTGGGATCAACGATCTCCCAGGCTTTGTTGGGATCAAGGATCTCCCAAACTTTGCTTTCCTGGAGTCAAGGATCTCCTAGACTTTGCTGGAATTAAGGATGTGCTCAGCCTTGCTGGAATAAAGGATCTCCTCAGATTTGTTGGAACCAAGGATTTCTTAGGCTTTGCTGGGATCTAGGATCTCCCAGGCTTTACTTTCCTGGAGTCAAGGATCTCTTGGACTTTGCTGGAATTAAGAATGTACTCAGCCTTGCTGGAATAAAGGATCTCCTCAGCTTTGTTGGAACCAAGGATTTCTTAGGCTTTGCTGGGATCAAGGATCTCCCAGGCTTTGCTTTCCTGGAGTCAAGGATCTCTTAGACTTTGCTGGAATTAAGAATGTACTCAGCCTTGATGGAATAAAGGATCTCCTCAGATTTGTTGGAACCAAGGATTTCTTAGGCTTTGCTGGGATCAAGGATCTCCCAGGCTTTACTTTCTTGGAGTCAAGGATCTCTTAGACTTTCCTGGAATTAAGAATGTACTCAGCCTTGCTGGAATAAAGGATCTCCTCAGCTTTGTTGGAACCAAGGATTTCTTAGGCTTTGCTGGGATCAAGGATCTCCCAGGCTTTGCTTCCTTGGGGTCAAGGATCTCTTAGACTTTGCTGGAATTAAGAATGTACTCAGCCTTGCTGGAATAAAGGATCTCCTCAGCTTTGTTGGAACCAAGGATTTCTTAGGCTTTGCTGGGATCAAGGATCTCCCAGGCTTTGCTTCCTTGGGGTCAAGGATCTCTTAGACTTTGCTGGAATTAAGGATGTACTCGGCCTTGCTGGAATAAAGGATCTCCTCAGCTTTGTTGGGATCAAGGATCTCCTCAGTTTTGTTGGGATCAACGATCTCCCAGGCTTTGTTGGGATCAAGGATCTCCCAAACTTTGCTTTCCTGGAGTCAAGGATCTCCTAGACTTTGCTGGAATTAAGGATGTGCTCAGCCTTGCTGGAATAAAGGATCTCCTCAAATTTGTTGGAACCAAGGATTTCTTAGGCTTTGCTGGGATCAAGGATCTCCCAGGCTTTACTTTCCTGGAGTCAAGGATCTCTTAGACTTTGCTGGAATTAAGAATGTACTCAGCCTTACTGGAATAAAGGATCTCCTCAGTTTTGTTGGAACCAAGGATTTCTTAGGCTTTGCTGAGATCAAGAATCTCCCAGTCTTTGCTTTCCTGGGGTCAAGGATCTCTTAGACTTTGCTGGAATTAAGAATGTACTCAGCCTTGCTGGAATAAAGGATCTCCTCAGCTTTGTTGGGATTAAGGATCTCCCAGGCTTTGCTTTCCTGGAGTCAAGGATCTCCTAGACTTTGTTGGAATTAAGGATGTACTCAGCCTTGCTGGAATAAAGGATCTCTTCAGATTTGTTGGGACCAAGGATTTCTTAGGCTTTGCTGGGATCAAGGATCTCCAAGGCTTTACTGGGATCATGGAACTACTCCATTTTGCTAAACTCGTGGGTGGAGCCAAGGAACTTGTCCATTTTGTTAACCTGCGCCATATGATATTATTATCAAGTTGCTGCAAAATTATTTAGCCCCACAACGTGAGGAAATTGCTTTGCTATGTAATTTACATTTTATCAAATCTCTTTGATTCACTTACTTCTCTTTCTTCTTTTTCTTTTTAAACAAATGAAAAAATATCATGAAATTTTTTTTTTAAAAGAAAGAATACATTAGCCCTCAAATGTGGGGCCTTTTCTCTATTATGTAGCTCATACAATCTTCATTTCATCAATCTCTATTTTTTTTTTTTTGGTGCACTTCTCCATTTAAAAAAAAAAGAGACAATGTTTTGATTGTTAAAATATTACTACATGACCCCCTGTTTTTCTTTTAAAAAGCAGGGCAATGATCTATTATGTTCAAATTGTAAAGCAGAGAAAATAATAACGCATAAAACTTATCTTATGTTGGGAAATTCCCCAAAATTCCATATAGAGTCTCTCGGTAGAACGTTCGTTGAAGGAACCCACACTTTTGGGATCTTGATGTTGAATGCACTAAGAGGAACTTTCCTTCCTCTAGGTGTTTCCTAGCTTTGGAGCCGTGCTTGCGAAGGGACTGCTTTTTCCCTCTCCTTTTTCCCAGTCCCCAGCGGAGTCGCCAAAATGTGAGAGTGCTTTTTTTCTTTAGCACACAGGCCCAAGGATCCTGGGCCAAATAGTTGTATTTTTGGTGGACTGAGCTTGGTTCATCGCAGCTAAATGGTGGCTGATTACGAACCAAGTTGTGCGCAAGTCACATAAATCTCCTCAAGGAAAAAATGCGATTCCTCCTGGTACCCCGGGCATACTGTCGTGGGATCCCGGGACGTACTGTCGTGGGATCCCGGGGTGTATTAGGCCTGTAAGAACCCAGAATCTCTGGTTCTCTGCACTATACAATCTTTCTCCATGCTTGTTATGCAATGGAGTTTTGTCCTTTCCTTTTACCTCTATAAGTCCTACACAAGAACAACTATACAATGCACATATCTTCAAATAATTTTTAGTTTCTTAGATTAGAATATATATATATATATATATATTAATACATATACATATATGTAAATGAATTTCATGAGAATGATTCAGCCACGAGGATCCTGGCCCCAATTCTCACAGACTTATACTTTAGCACAAGACTTGTGGGATTTAGAACTCAAGTCTGAGTGGCTTTGCTTGGGCAGGGACTTAGCTTTACAAGCAAGAATATATATGTATTGAGCAGTAAGAAGCAGTAAAGAAATATGCAAAGTAATTGTTAGAAATTCTCAAATCAATATGAGATATTTTATTATTTTTCTTGATTGTGGATTACAAATGTGTTCACTAAGACGTGATACAAGGTTCAAATAAGCTCAAAAATTACAGACTTTGATGGCTATTCAAGCCTCTAAGACTTGCAAAGTTTGAATCCTTTTGAATCCAAGTATGTGGTATAGTGGCTGTTTCTGGGATACCGGGAGACATTCCTTTGTTTTTCTTAAATTTTACAGAGTTCTAATGACTCTGTTATGATTTTCTTCCTACTGAAAATCCTCTCTCCTTCTTCAACATGGGTTTTCTCTTCCTTTTATAGCGTGTTTTCTAGGGCTTTGAGGTACTAGTGATTTCTCTCTTTTGCCCTTCAGAGCTCGTGCTGTGACATTTTCTTAGGGGCTCGTCTCTTCTCTTTTTTCTCATGATTTTCATCTTTTAATACTGTTTCTTTAAAAGTCACTTGCTGACTTTCCATTCCGGGGCGTCCTTGGAGAGCTAACCTTCACCCTTTCTTCTTTCAAGGCTTTTTACCTTTCAGACTAAGCTTTTTGGCTGTCCTTCTTGCTGTCATTTTTCCCAAGTGAGCAGAATCCATTCCTGCTGGGTTGAAAGTTTTCCCAGCCACTTCCCTTTATAGTTCTTCATTCTGGGTTTCTCGATGTACCAGCTTTTTATTCATGAATTGTCACTCTCCAAGTTTCTGGTTCTTTGCTGTACCACCGGGTGCTTGAGAAGGACATATCCGTTCTTCATTTATTGTATTTCGTGGTAACCCTTTTAAGCTGTCTCAATCCCACGTTAGCTGTGCTGCACGTCCCGAGGATCCCGAGCCTTTGGCAGCCTCTGGGTATCCCGGCCCAGTTCTTTCACTGGATTTTGCTGGATTTTTTAATGGCCTTTTTTACTGGAAATCTGAACATAAATTGGGCCTTAATGTTGATTCTTTTTGCTGCTTGAATTGGACCTTCTTTACTTTTCATGGAATGGGCTTTCTTGTGAAATTTTAGCCTTCAACAAAACCTTTCCCACAAAGCTTCTCAACTTTTAAAGTTGTAGGAGGACTGAGAGTAGTTATTGCTTCGGCCTTCGTAGCATCCAAAACAATTCCCCTATGATGAACAAGAAACCCTAAGAATTTCCCTAAAGACACTCCAAAGGTACATTTGAAGGGATTCATCCTCAAGTTATGTTCCCTGCATCTTTCAAAGACTTGTCTTAGATGCATCAAATGTTCAATAGGATTCTTCGCTTTTACTACATGATCATCAATGTAATTTTCCACTTGCTTATGCAACATATCTCCAAAGATCGAAGTCATGGTTCTTTGGTACGTTACACCAGCATTCTTTAATCCAAAAGGCATTACCCTATAGAAGTAATTCCTAAAGGGTGTCCTAAAAGTAGTTTTTGGAGCACCTACTAGGTCCATAAGGATCTGATTATACTCAATATAATTATCTATAAAAGAGAAACGTTCATGATTAGCTGCTGCATCTACCAGAATATCAACATTAGGAAGTGGGAACTCATCATTTGGGCAGGCTTTATTGAGATCTCGAAAATCTACACAAACACTTATTGGGCATTCAATCTCCTCAATGAACCTTGCCTTTAAAAGTTTTTGCACTTCAAACTTTATCATTTCCTTAACATCTAAACGATATTTCCTCGGTGGCTGTTTCACAAGTTTAAAATTAGGATCCACCTTCAACTTATGCATTACCAAGTTTGGACTTAAACCTGGCATTTCTTGATAGCTCCAAGCAAAGACATCCTTGTACTCTTTCAACAGAGCTACCAACCTTCCTCTCTCCTTTTCAAATAGATTCTTGCTGATCTTTACCATTTTCTCATCTTCTTCACCATCACCCAATTTGAACTTAATGAGCTCTTCGTATATGTTCAAAACACCATCATTCATACACTCAAGGGCTCCTTCACAAACTTCTTAGTTGTATGAACTTCCTCTGGCTATTTTATTGGATAAAGGGAATTAGGCTCACCATCCTCCTCATCCCTTTCCTTTAACCGTCAGAATTCATATACCCCCTGGCCATCAGGCCCAGTGACCCTTCTTATCTTGAAAGGCGTTTCTAGTTCTACTACTTCGCCATCATCTTCCTTGTCTGCTTGTAAGGCAAAAGGATTGAAAGGAAGAATTCTATTCTCGCCTTCAGGTTCGTACTCTTGATATAAAGTTGCTTCGGTGAAATGAAGCTCTGCTCTTCAAAAGGCATCTTGGTGGCCTCAATAACTACCTGCTTGGTCCTCCAGATTGCCCTCACACATTGATGATATGTACAAGCCACTGCTTTATACACCCTTAGCCATGAATGACCTAAGATGATGTAGTAAGATGTATTCCCTTCCATTATGGGCATGGGAGTAGGTGCCCGAATTGGCCCAACCCTAAGGTCCAAAGACACATGCCCAAGAGTATTCTACTGTAGAGCTCCTATTCCTGCCACCTGCATTGGCTCTGGGATGATTCTTTCCATCAAGATTCCTAAAGCATCAAAAGTTGGGAGAGGTAGAATATTAGTGGATGCACCAATGTCCACCAATGCCCTTTTGATTGGAGATGCTCCCACAAAGGCAGTGACATACAAAGGTTTATCACCATCAACAGTTCGATTGACTAGATCTTTATTATAGAAAGTGACTAAATCCTTTGCTTCTTGGTATGCCACTTGCATCAAACTTCCTTTAACAGTGGCCATTTCGTGGTTCCTTTCCATCACCCTGGTTAAGGCCTAGGCTACTACTCTTCTAGCCATCAGTTTAAGACCTATTCCCTCAAGAAAGGAATGTATTTTATCTTCATGTTGGATTCTCACTATCATCTTTCATCTATTAATGATGGCGATGATGAGCTACTACTAGCCGTGTTCTTTACTTCTTCCTCCATAGGATCATCACGACCCATGAAGAAAGTCATTGCCACCTCTAGCTTATGCATTCTTGGGTTAGCTCTCTTCCTAGATTTGATAACCAAATCTCCCTTGGCTACCCTAGCATAGAAGATATTTCTCAAAGCATAACAATCCATAGTATGGTGGTCACATCTCCTGTGATACCTACAATAGAGTATATTTCGCTTCTCCTCTTCTGTAGGCTCATGCTTGCATTTAGGCAATGTCACTATACCATCTTTCACCCAAACTTCTAGGATGCTATACAACTCTTCAGTAGACACAATAAAAGGAGGGGGAATACCACCTCTATCCCTCTTCCTTCCTTTGGCCATCATCTTGGTTTCTTCTATCACAACAACCTCCACTTTCTTGTTTTCTCTCCTCCATGCTTTTCTAGAAGCACTTATAGTTTGTGAAACTAATCCCTTTGAAGGATTCCTTACAGACGTGCTTGTTGTCCTTGTAGCCTTTACAAGTCTCATAAAACTAGAGATCTGGAGATTCTCTAAGTAAGGTTGGTATTCATACAACATACCTGCAATACAAACATCCACCAGCCTCTCTTCCTCCACCAGATCATAACACAGCACAGAGAGATCTCTAAACCTGTGGATATACTCCAGTAATCCTTCAGACACCCTTTGCTTCTCGTGTTGCAAATCTGACAACGTAAGCTTTTCTTCCAAAGCAAAGAACTTTTTCATGAAATGTGTTGCTAAATCATTCCAGCTTAGCACTGACCTTGGTATGAGACTGGTATACCAAGTAAAAGCTCGACCTTCTAAAGATTTTGAGAACTCCCTGAGCCTCAACTCGTGATCATGAGAGTGAGTTGTCAGGGCATCCATATACCACCTAATATGCTCTCTATCATTCCATGTTATGCCATCATACTTAGGGAATATAGGAGTTGTGTAGTTAGCAGGGTAAGGTTTCCCAACTATTTCTTTAGGATATGGAGCCCTGGTATCAACATAAACAACACTTTCCATCTTCTTGGCTTCAAACAAAATAGCATGTATATCTTCCCTAGTCAAGTAAGGAGACCCCTGAGGACCTTGAGGAGTCTGAGGTACAATTGTCTCCTGATGTAAGGACTAGAACTTTGCCCATATAGCAGCTTGAGCACGTTGAAGGTCTTCAATGGCAGCCATCATCACCTTGCTCTCACGATGAGCAGTTTCACCTGAAGACCTTACGCCCTCAAAATGCATGGACATGTGATCTACACTGGGTTCTGACTGGTGATTCTCATCCACCACAGCTAGTGTCCCAGCAACTACCTTCTTTCTTAGAGGCATAGAGAAAGTAACTGCAAACAGAGGTGTACAACTTAATGAAAACACCCTTAAAAAGGAAAATAACCAGAGATCCCCAACAGAGTCATAAAAAATGTATGTGCAAGTTAGATTTGAGCTTGTTTATGGAAGTGAAACAAGTTGTCTTACAGTGCATTTGCACGAGAAAGCCCGAATAGATGCAAGCTTTGACATGATACTCAACACTCAAAATAAGAAAATAGAGAAAGTGATGGTAGGACATGAAAAAGACGCACATTTAGACAAGAAAAAGAAGATAATTATCAAAATAACACATGCTGTACGTGGAAAACCCTAGAAAAGGGATAAAACCACGGTTTGAGAAAGAATGTAACATTCTTGCTCGGCTCAGCTCGTATTATGTATTAGAAAGAGAACAGTTTACATTAAAGTTGCCTTTCTTTCCTTCCAACTCTCCACTTTCATCTCTCAAAATATCTGGTTGGGTTCTTGCCCTAGAAGTTCAGCTGCATATTCCTTTTATACTCTAAGGAGCACAGTTGAGTACAAGGACAGGTGTCAAGTCAACATATTCTATCTTTTAAGATCTTTTTACAGCTATGATATTATTTGCTGACTAAGGGATAAGAGATACGCCAATGTGGCACTAGGACTTGTTGGTGGGCAGTGTTGCTACTATGTGGGAGACAAGTCATGGACATTGAGAGGGACATCAAGAGTATTGTGATTAGTACACGTGTTCCTCAAGGTGACTCATGATACACTCAACCAATAAGGGGTGTCCTTATAGTCTCTGACCTTAAAAGGTCACTATCTCCCTTTTGGTGAGTACTTCAGTACTATGTCAGGTGTAAATCTTACTTCCTTCCCAAGGCAGTCACGCCTTTATCATTGACCAATACAAAATCTTTTAGCCAACACCTACTCTCCCTTCCCTCATAGTTGCTCCACATGTAAGGTCTCGATTCAACCACTCATGCATTTTCCCATGCTTTAGTGGTGTTATGTACACTTATTATTAAATCATTTTCAATTATACTATTCTAATGTGTGTATAAAAAAGTGGACACTAAAGAATACTATTCTAATGTGTGTGTATATTATTAATAAGGGACATGCCAATGGATGCCCTTAGGGCAATAGTTAACAATCCATTTAAAGAAAGTTTTTATGGGAAAAGAAAAAAACAGTAATTAATGTTTTGACAGCTTTTTTCATTTCCATTAAAAGTGGTATCAAAACTTTCATATAATGAATTGTTAACTATTGCCCTAAGGGCATTCGCTAGCATGACCCTATTAATAATTAGTATACAAAGATAATTAATACATGATAATAAATGCATAATATATTGACACAAATTATTCATTGTTCTTAGAGCACCCACAATTCTTGTGACGATGGGGAGAGGGGTGGGGTGGGGAGTACACATTTATTATATTTTGGGAGTATTGAATAATTAGATCTTTTGTTTAGAGAGTTTCAACCTATGACGTTCACTCCTGATGATAGCTATCATCAAACCAAGACACCAGTCAATTTTTTGTGTAGACGAGGATTGAACCCCTAGATCTCTTATTCAACTATCAGAGACTTTACCAGTTGAGCTAACAAATGTCCAATTCAACTTACTACTTATGTATTATATTGATTATGCTTTATAATATTTAGAAAATTAATTCCAATTATATTATACATTATTGTAAAGAAATGGAATGTAAATTTTCATGTTTATTATAATTGAAATACGAACTTATTTTGTTAAGTGAATTAAAAATATATAATTATTTTTACAAATTTAAGCACATAATCTTATTTTTATATTCTTAAATATATATTAATATTTTGCTTGATTTTGTTTTGATTGTAATCAACGCAACTGAAATTAAGCAAGAATACCATATTTCTAATCTCATATAAATTTTAGAAAAATTAACTGTAAAATTAATTTATTTTAATAAATAGTGACCAAATATTAATAAGTTATATATATTACATCGTGTAGATTTAAGTTAAAATATGGAAATTGTTTTCATAGATCATATTGCCTCTTTAATTTTAATTTAAATTTTTAATTTATAAAAAAAAATGTAAGTTTATTAATCAAAAAACAAATAACATTTGATTAATATGAAATTTTTGACATTCGTGTTAAGGGCAATGAAAATGTATGTAATCCAATGTAGCAATTTTGAATATATTAAACCAGTTAGAAGTTACTAAGTTGTTTAACATTAACAAAAAGTTACACGACTTCATCATGTTACACACACACACAAGCATGCACACAAGTTTCTTGATTGCTTGTGGTATTAAATTTACATTTCCCTTTTGATGGTTTTTGTTTCAATTGTTCTCAAAGCCACTAAATACCCATGAAGAATATCATATTTTATTTATTTATTATTATTAACATTATTATTAGTGGATAATAAGTATCCCAAATAAAAATATTTTCTTATATAAAATCTATAAAAATAACTATAAATTTTTTTTATATTAATAATTAGTTCAAAATGATAGAATATTAATAGATGCATTAACCCCATTGGCACATTAAATGAAATTTTTCTTTAGTGGAAGCGTAAATGAAAAAAAAAATAAAAAAATGTGACGCAAGGTAAAAGCTTAGACTATTGCATTTTCCTGCTTTTATATATACTATTTTCATCCATATAAGTTTTCATGATGAAATTGAGTTATAAATATTAACATTTTTAATTATAACCTACATTGCATCATCTATAAGACATTTTTTTTTTTTTTAAAGTATACAAAAAACATAGCCAAGTTCAGAACCGACAACATATTGCTCCACATGCCACATGTATCGCTATAACTTTCTTAAATCTACATTATCAAGAAAAATCCACAACTCAAATTGTTCTTGCTACCTTCTTAAATCAACATTATCAAAAAGATTAGACAATTCATTCTATTCTTACAACTTTGCTTGAACTACACCTCTTTATTAATTTTAAATATACTTCCTGCATAAAAATGTTTTCTTTTATAAAATAATTCCAAATTTACTTCTTCCTTTTTTTTTTTTTTTGATAAAATGATTCTTCTTCCATCATAAAAAATAAGATATAGGATTTTCTTCATAAAATATTTTTCTCTAAAAAAAGAAAAAACCTATAAGTGGTATTTTTCTACATGTAAAATATATTTTCTCACGCATTAAATTTAGATATGATTATTCCAACTCATAGATCTACTTTTTTATTTAATGAATTTTTCAACGTAAATTTTTTTCTATCAAAATAGATCTATGAATTTAGGTTAAGGTTTAATCTTAGATTTATGAAAACTAACAATTAATGTTTGTAATTGAACATTAACACATTGCATGCTTGTTTATGTGTCGATATGTGAATGACCATCTAAAGCCTAGAAGACCTGATTTTCTGGGCAAAGTGGATGCCTAACACCTTCTCACTTGGTATCTTAGTCCCCAAACCAAGATTTTGGGTTTTGTAACTAGTGCTTTATTTACTTTTTTTTTTTTTGAATGTATCTCGGACCAAAATCTTGTACTTTCTTAAAAGGTAACTAGGACCCAAAGTGATGTAATTGCTATCAAATGTAATTTCATTTAATATTCAATCAAAATTCAATTGCTCAATTTGTATTTATGTTTTTTCTTATTTTTGGTATAATATAAAAAGAGAACATATATAAATATGAAAATATGCAAAGGAAGAAAAAAAAAATTTATTTACAGAATTGTTGAGAGAGGGGAAAGGTTGGGAAGAGGAAGAGACTTGTATGTTTTGGTAATTAAAAAATGTATTTGTAACTGGCAAGTTGCATAGTTAATGTGATGAGACATTAAAAATTTTCACCAATGATGTAGGTATAGGACTTTTGGGATAGCATATAAGTTTATGGAAAATTTGAGACTTCCCATATTCATTTATTTTACCAAAGATGTTTATGGAGGGAAAATAATTATCTTTATAAATGAGAATTAGATTTTATATTTCATATTTTCATATTCATTGTCAATATTTTCGTATATATATATATATATATATATAGGTAGAAAAACATTTACAATTTTTTTTTCTTCAATTAGATGGGAGAAATATTAGAACCCCTTTCCCTCTCCTTTGTGTGTGTGTATTTGTTTCTCAAAAAAGTCAAAAAAAGAAAAAAAAAAAAGAAAGGAGAAATATATAGGTAGGAAAATGGGTTTTTTTTTTTTTTTTTTTTTCTTCATATTTATAACTTAAGGAAAATTGTATGTAGAATTTAATAACCCCCAAAAAACATATCGTTTAGGTTACTAAAAAAAAATATGCCTCTTAGGAATAATTTAAGAGGAAATTAAAACCCACTTTAGGGGGGAAAAAAGGGAAAAAAAATGATAGAGCATTTAAAGGAGTTAATAGTGGATATTTAAGTAGATATTATTTAAGAATTATTATAATGGTGAAATTGTTAGTATGTATTTAAAGATTTTTTTTTTTTTTTAAAATTTCATCTAAAGGAGCTTCTAATGGATATTTATTATAATGATGAAATTTATTGTTGACATATGACAAAAAAATTGACATGTACCAATAATTGTTTGCCACGTGATGTTATTTTTCCATAACATACCAAATAGATGAACTAATTAAGTTACAAAAGATCTTCTCAAAAAAAAAAAAAAAGTTACAAAAGATGATATGTGTCATTGTTTAATGCATTGTCAAAAGGTCACGTGTTATTATTGTATGCATCCTTCGATTTAAGGATCCAACTTTTATAATATATTATACATAGATATATATATATTAAATACCAAGATTTTTTTTAAGATAGTTACAACCTATGGAATCCGCTCCTAATGATAGCTCTTTTATTATCATATAAAGACACCAAATAGTTTTTAATGTAGGAAGGGATTAAACCCAGATTTCTTATTCAACTATTAGAAATTTTACCAGTTATGCTAACTTGAACTCATAGGTATTAAGCAATCTAAATGTGAAGAGGTAATATAAATCTCATACATTAATTGTAGGAAATAAATGGAAATAAATGTGGCTAATTATGGATATATAAATTTATGACAAGCATTTAATGAAAATAAATGTGAAGAGGTAATTTAAATCTCATAGTGTAATTGTAGAAAATAAATGTGGCTAATTATAGATATATAAATTTATGATAAGCATTTTAATGAAGGGTCATACTAACGATTGCCCTTAGGGCACTCATTAATTACTTTTTTTTTCATTTTCCATAAAAAACTTTATTTAAATGGATTATTAACCAGTGCCCTAAGAGCACTCGTTAGCATTTCCTTTATTGTATTAGTTACAAAAGTCTAACCTTAGACTCTACCATATTTAAGATGATTTGGACACATGATTCCAAACGGAACAAGTTAATTAGCCATGTCAATTTCTCTAATGAGTTGGTTGTCACATGTCACTAATGACTATTCATTTTCATTAAAATGCTTATCATAAATTTATATATCTATAATTAGCCACATTTATTTCCTACAATTACTCTATGAGATTTAAATTACCTCTTCACATTCATTTTCATTAAATGCTTGTCATAAATATATATATCCATAATTAGCCACATTTATTTCCATTTATTTCCTACAATTAATGTATGAGATTTATATTACCTCTTCACATTTAGATTGCTTGATACCTATGAGTTCAAGTTAGCATAACTGGTAAAACTTCTAATAGTTGAATAAGAGATTTGGATTTAATCCCTTCCTACATTAAAAACTATTTGGTGTCATGATCTGATAATAAAAGAGCTATCATTAGGTTGTAACTATCTTAAAAAAAATAATTCTTGGTATTTAATATATCTATCTGTAAAGTTGTGATTTACAACTATGTTTTATGTTGGCTTTATTCCATGACAAAAAGTGTTGTAATTACTCTAATTTTGTTCATTGTATTTTGTGGGATTTTATTGTATTGGGTTTAGTATTAAGTTGGTGAAGACTTAAGCTTAAATGAAGAATCAGTGGATTTCGCGAGAAGCTCACGAGAAGCTTAAGCCGCGAAAGAGCATGTGAGAAGCACATGACTAGAAGCTGAAGAGTCGTGCCAAGTTGTCATTTTCGCGAGTGTCTCACGAGTAAGGCCTTCCGACGAGACAGTCGTGAAACATTCTTCCTGGAGGATTTTTATGTGTGAATTCCTTACCCTTCACCCATACTATATATACCCTCATTACCCACAAATGTAATAGAGGCCATTCAAAGAGAAAAACCCTAGGTAGGTTTTCTACAACACACACACCCATCTTTTTTAGAGAGAGCTACTCATCCTTAGTGAGAATTAATTATAGCCTCTTCTCCTTACCTCTCCCATTATCATACCTTGAGAGGAGATTTGTACCCAAACACAATGCACACATTTTCAGAGTGTAGTAAATGCTTCTGGTGTTGCTGGAAAGCATTGGAAGATGCCAAGGTTGGCAGATGCAACATGGAGCTTGTTACGGGATCCGGAGAGCTAGACAAGACACGGTTCCGAGAAGCTTTGTTGGAGTAGGAGCTTGGAGGGCTTAGGTACATCGGGTAGATTAGGCTTGGAGGGTTTCTTGCTAACCCATGTATTCCAACTGATTGTCTAGTGGATCGATTACCGCTTGGAGGGCGGTAGAGAGGTTTTTCGTCGAATTCTTCGGTTTCCTCTTCGATAACACATCGGCATGTTATTTTTTTTTGAGAAGATCTTTTTTTTTTTTTTTTTTTTTTGAGACAACATGCTGCTAACTCCACAGCTCGAACCCTTTCCCCCCTAAACCCCCAAGCACTTTATACATGGGGAGGTGCCAATTTAGCTACAAGGCCTTTGGCTTTTTGAGAAGATCTTTTGTAACTTAATTAGTTCATCTATTTGGTATGTTATGGAAAAATAACATCACGTGGCAAACAATTATTGGTACATGTCAATTTTTTTGTCATATGTCAACAATAAATTTCATCATTATAATAAATATCCATTAGATGCTCCTTTAGATGAAATTAAAAAAAAAAAAAAAAAAAACTTTAAATACATACTAAAAATTTCACCATTATAATAATTCTTAAATAATATCTACTTAAATATCCACTATTAACTCCTTTAAATGCTCTATCATTTTTTTTTTCCTTTTTTCCCCTTAAAGTGGGTTTTAATTTCCTCTTAAATTATTCCTAAGAGGCATATTTTTTTTAGTAACCTAAACGACATGTTTTTCGGGGGTTATTAAATTCTACATACAATTTTCCTTAAGTTATAAATATGAAGAAAAAAAAAAAAAAAAAACCCATTTTCCTACCTATATATTTCTCCTTTCTTTTTTTCTTTTTTTCTTTTTTGAGAAACAAATACACACACACACACAAAGGAGAGGGAAAGGGGCTCTAATATTTCTCCCATCTAATTGAAGAAAAAAAAATTGTAAATGTTTTTCTACCTATATATATATATATATATATACGAAAATATTGACAATGAATATGAAAATATTAAATATAAAATCTAATTCTCATTTATAAAGATAATTATTTTCCCTCCATAAACATCTTTGGTAAAATAAATGAATATGGGAAGTCTCAAATTTTCCATAAACCTATATGCTAGCCCAAAAGTCCTATACCTACATCTTTGGTCAAAATTTTTAATATGTCTCATCACATTAAATATGCAACTTGCCAGTTACAAATACATTTTTTAATTACCAAAACATACAGGTCTCTTCCTCTTCCCAACCTTTCCCCTCTCTCAACAATTCTGTAAATAAATTTTTTTCTTCCTTTGCATATTTTCATATTTATATATGTTCTCTTTTTATATTATAGCAAAAATAAGAAAAAACATAAATACAAATTGAGCAACTGAATTTTGATTGAATATTAAATGAAATTACATTTGATAGCAATTACATCACTTTGGGTCCTAGTTACCATTTAAGAAAGTACAAGGTTTTTGTCTGAGATACATTCAAAAAAAAAAAAAAATAGTAAATAAAACACTAGTTACAAAACCCAAAATCTTGGTTTGGGGACTAGGATACCAAGTGAGAAGGTATTAGGCGCCTACTTTGCCTAGAAAATCAGGTCTTCTAGGCTTTAGATGGTCATTCACATATCGACACATAAACAAGCATGCAATGTGTTAATGTTCAATTACAAACATTAATTGTTAGTTTTCATAAATCGAAGATTAAACCTTAACCAAAATTCATAGATCTATTTTGATAGAAAAAAATTTACGTTGAAAAATTCATTAAATAAAAAAAGTAGATCTATGAGTTGGAATAATCATATCTAAATTTAATGCGTGAGAAAATATATTTTACATGTAGAAAAATACCACTTATAGGTTTTTTTCTTTTTTTAGAGAAAAATATTTTTTGAAGAAAATCCTATATCTTATTTTTTATGATGGAAGAAGAAACATTTTATCAAAAAAAAAAAAAAAGAAGTAAATTTGGAATTATTTTATAAAAGAAAGCATTTTTATGAAGGAAGTATATTTAAAATTAATAAAGAGGTGTAGTTCAAGCAAAGTTGTAAGAATAGAATGAATTGTCGAATCTTTTTGATAATGTTGATTTAAGAAGGTAGCAAGAACAATTTGAGTTGTGGATTTTTCTTGATAATGTAGATTTAAGAATGTTATAGCGATAGATGTGGCATGTGGAGCAATATGTTGTCGGTTCTTAACTTGGCTATGTTTTTTGTATACTTTAAAAAAAATAATAAATGTCTTATAGATGATGCAGTGTAGGTTATAATTAAAAATGTTAATATTTATAACTCAATTTCATCATGAAAACTTATATGGATGACAATAGTATATATAAAAGCAGGAAAATGCAATAGTCTAAGCTTTTACCTTGTGTCACATTTTTTTATTTTTTTTCATTTACGCTTCCACTAAAGAAAATTTTCATTTAATGTGCCAATGGTGATAACACATCTATTAATATTCTATAATTTTGAACTAATTATTAATAGAAAAAAAATTATAGTTATTTTTATAGATTTTATATAAGAAAATATTTTTATTTGGGATACTTATTATCCGCTAATAATAATGTTAATAATAATAATAATAAATATGACATTCTTCATGGGTATTTAATGGCTTTGAGAACAATTGAAACAAAAACCATCAAAAGGGAAACGTAAATTTAATACCACAAGCAATCAAGAAACTTGTGTGCATGCTTGTGTGTGTGTAACATGATGAAGTCGTGTAACTTTTTGTTAATGTTAAACAACTTAGTAACTTCTAACTGGTTTAATATATTCAAAATAGCTACATTGGATTACATACATTTTCATTGCCCTTAACACGAATGTCAAAAATTTCATACTAATCGGATGTTATTTATTATTTAATCAATAAACTTACATTTTTTTTATAAATTAAAAATTTTAATACAAATTAAAATTAAAATTAAAGAGGCAATATGTTCTATGAAAACAATTTCCATATTTTAACTTAAATCTACAAGATGTAATATATATAACTTATTAATATTTGGTCACTATTTATTAAAATAATTTAATTTTACAGTTAATTTTTCTAAAATTTATTTGAGATTAGAAATATGGTATTCTTGCTTAATTTTAGTTGCGTTGATTACAATCAAAACAAAATCAAGCAAAATATTAATATATATTTAAGAATATAAAAATAAGATTATGTGCTTAAATTTGTAAAAATAATTATATATTTTTAATTCACTTAACAAAATAAGTTCATATTTTAATTATAATAAACATGAGAATTTACATTCCATTTCTTTACAATAATGTATAATATAATTGGAATAAATTTTCTAAATATTATAAAGCATAATCAATATAATACATAAGTCGTAAGTTGAGTTGGACATTTGTTAGCTCAACTGGTAAAGTCTCTGATGGTTGAATAAGAGATCTAGGGGTTCAATCATCATTTACACAAAAAATCGACTAGTGTCTTGGTTTGATGATAGCTATCATCTGGAGTGAACACCATAGGTAGAAACTCTCTAAAAAAAAAAAGATCTAATTATTCAATCCTCCCAAAATATAATAAATGTGTACTCCCCGCCCCACCCCTCTCCCCAACCTCACAAGAATAGTGGGCGCTCTAAGAACAATGAAAATTTTGTGTCAATATATTATGCATTTATTATCATGCATTAATTATCTTTGTATACTAATTATTAATAGGGTCATGCTAACGAATGCCCTTAGGGCAATGGGAATGTGAAAGTGCTGAAGGATCCGCGTGATAGCCGAAGGAAAGACATGCTTATCACGAGTAGCGTGTCCTGATCAACATCTATAATAGATGTGATGAAGTGAGAGGGAAAGTCGATGGAAAGATCCTCCATCAAGGAAAGAAGAAAACGAGCATGAGGCTCAGTGATGGAGTTATAGTGAGACAAATGGTGTGAGAGTGAATGTCATCACCATGTTAAAGAACTTTGGGCCTTTAGCAAAACCCAAGCATGGAGTGTTTAGCTTACAACCCCATATGGAAGAAGTCTCACAAAAGTGAGAGATAAGGTCGTCTCTAGACACGGTCTGGAGATGTGCACAACCAGGGTAGTTAGGATGCACTACCCTAGGGACGTGTAGTACCTCGAATATAATATCTGGAGTAACCACGATACATGTACCTCTGAATGTAGAAACAAACTGAGGCACAAAGGTATTGATGTCTTGTATGTTGGAGTAAAACTCCTAAGTAAACATGACTGGACAACACACAGGTTTCTCACAGAGAGGTTCCCATCCCCAAGTTCGAATGACATTGGGTAGTGTAGTGTCGGAGAAATCCGATAGAATGACCCAGCGTTCTGGATGAACGCCACAGTTCTGGAAGTTCTCAAAGAAGTCCGTCTTGGCCTTCTTATCACGAAACTGAATATGAGATGGAATAGAAGGATCATAAGAGGATGACTTGGAACCACAAAGAGGGTTCTGAGCCGGAGTGGATTTTCTCTGTTTGGGTGCCATAGAGAGGTTCTATCTAAGAGAGAGAGAGAGAGAGAAAGAGAGAGAGAGAGAAGAGAAGAGAAGAGAACAAAATAGAAGGAAACACAACACAAGTTCAGAATAGAAAAGAAAAAAGAACATATGCATGAAAGATGCATAACCATGTGACGTGCAAAAATTCAAAACATCATGGGTAAACCCAATCCAAACCTAATAGCACTCACAAGTTTAATCAAGCACACATCTAAAAAATGCATGAAACATTGTTATAGTGTATAGAAGATGCAATGCATGAACATATAACAACAAATACACAAAGCCCAACCCAAAAATTTATTGGAAAACTCAAAAAACCCCAAATATTTTGAAAAACCCCAAAACCTAGGTCTAAAATGCATGAATGCATGAAAAGAGAGAAGATGAGAACATTTACCAAGTTTTTGGAGCTTGATCTAGGCCAAAGAACATTTGGGTGAGGAGATTTGCGAGTGAAAAAGAGTTTTGGGTCGAGAAAGAGAGTTTTCTATCAAGAGATAAGTGAGAAAATGAAAACTGGATCTTGCCTTAGCTATATATAGAAAAACGTAGCTCGATGTATTGAGGATTTGTTCGAGGTGCTATTGAGAAGAAACCTAGAAATCTCGATGGATCGAGAATGTCTCAAGGATCTATCAAGCAGACAAAGAGGTCAGCAGAAAAACTCGATGGATTGGCTTGCTGTTGAGAATCTATCGAGAGCAAAGCAAAGAGGCTCGATAAAAGAGGATGTGTCGAGGTATCTGTCGAGAAGCTGTTGAGTTTGAAGAAAAAGAGTTTTTCAAGGGAGAAAAAACACATAAAGATGAATGCAACATGCAAGCTACTCAAACAAAGATCCGCTCAATATGTTAAGCTCTCAAAACATCTCTCAACATATAAGCAAAGCATCCATAGATCCAAAACACACACACACACACACACACTAACCAAGTCTAACCAATTTTATATTTCAAAAATGAGTTAATACAGTTTAGTGAGCATATATTAACACATGTATTTCTTGTGATGGCCAAATCATATTGTACCTGCACATGTATCAAAAGTAGCAAAGAGTATGCGTGTGAAAACATAGCAAGAGTGCACAAGTTTCTCATATTATGAAGATTCAAGATATGAGGTGATCTAATACACTTCACACACAATCATAACCGTTTGATGAGGACTATTACCTTTGACGTACATCATATAACTCCCACATCTCCTAGAAGCACACTTACAACCATTTTTAAAAGAATTTTGATCTTTTTGCTTTTCATGTTCTTTGCATATTTTTCTTTTTGAACATTCCATGCATGGGCATATATAGAGAGAAAAGAAATAGCCAATTATGTAAGCCAAAAAGATCAAAATTTTGCTATGTCGAAGCATACAGATGTTATACATGATTGGTGGGCTTTAGTGGTGGGATGGTTATTTATGCCGTTCTCTTAGGATTTTCTAGTCCTTCCCATCAAAAAGAGTGATTAGAGTATAAAGAGTGAAAGATCACTTGATCGTACTCAACACAAACACAAGCTACAAAACTCACTTGCTTAGTGGTGCATAGAGATGCTCATCTAAGCTACAAGAGATACAAAGTTTAGAAAACTTTGTTTCAATGGCCATCCAAGGTACACAAATACCAATATACACAAACACATACTATTTTTGTATTTTTCTGATATTTCAATTTTTTTTATATAAAACAAAACTGAAAACAAACAAACAAAAACATATTTAACAAAAACACACAAAGCATAAAGACTAGACTGACTCAAAAACAACTAGAAAGCAAAACAAACAAGTTATGCAAGACCATAAAGGGAGAGGGAGAGAAAATGATTAAATCACTTTGAGCCTTTTTCTTTCCAAACTTTGGTTTTGGAGGAAGATTCTTTCCTAGAGTTGATCCTTTGTTCCGAAGGTGAGGGGGAAGAATTGAAACCATTCAAATTCGAAAGGAACATGAGGGCCTTGAGAAGATCTCCAAGAGGACCCAAAGATGGTGGAATCTGACCTTGACCACTGAATGATAACACACTATTGCTCTGTTGAGTGGCTAACCACTTATAGCAATTTGGACGAGTGTGTCCCGAAACTCCATAGTGATGACAAAAATGCAGCTTCTTTTGTTGAGACTTTTTATTATTGTCTTTCTTAGTCCTAGGGTTCCTAGTCTCTTTCTTTTCAACCTTAGGGGGTGCTCCAAGAATAGATTTTTCCTTGTCTAAGTTCTCACTAGCTATTTCAGTTTTAGCCTTATTATTTTCAACATCATTATCATTAGCAGGTGAAACAAAAACAATCTTACTAGAAGAGGCCATATTAAGAGAAGAGAATTCATACCCCAAACCGGTTTTGTCAAAAGTGAAAGCTTAGCATCTCATTGAGCTTTGCACTAGAAGTTCCCTCCAATTGAACTTTGACTTGAAACAGCTTCGCTTCAAGCTTCTTAGTCCTTTCAGCCAAGAAATTGTTCTAAAATTGCAATGCTCCAATGGTTTTATTGGCTTTATCAACCTTGGTGACCTAGCTCCAAATCACTCAGCTTCTTGGTGGCCAACCTATATAGTTTCTCATACTTTTCAGAAACCTTATACAATTTTGCATAGGCTCTAAGGATGTCATCTTGATCATCCATTTTCTCAAACTGAGATTCCACCAAGTCCTCTTCTTCATCCACTTCTTCTATGATCCCCTCAGTAGGATCCATTGTGGTAATGAAAGAACTCAATATTCTCTCGTCATCACTGTCATCTGACTCAGTCTCAAACTCGGTATTACTTAAGGTAGCAGCAAGAGCCTTGCTTTTCCCAATAGACTTGAGATATGTTGGACATTCTTGTTTCATGTGTCCAAAACCTTAACATCCGAAGCACTTTGGTCCGAAGGGAATAGTATACTGACCACCATCCTTAGCATCCTTCTTCCCTTTGTCTTGACTTCTGAATTGAGAAGAACTAGATTGCTTACAATCTTTGTCGAAACCTTTCACATTGGCATTCTTCATGAACTGCCTAGTGATGTTGGACTTCATCTTGGAATCTTCATCATCTGCAGACTCATCAATCTCATTACTTTTGGCCTTCAGTGCCATATTCTTACTTTTGGTTCCTTTCCCAAGTCTAGTCAAACCCAATTCATAGGTTTGCAAGTTGCCAATTAGCTCCATAAAAGGAATGGTGTCAATGTCCTTTGATTCTTCAATCATTGTTATCTTGGCATGAAATCTCTCAGGGAGAGATCTGAGCACCTTTCTCACAATCTTGAGCTCGGGAATATGATCACCAAGATTGAATGCTGAGTTCACTATGTCCTTCAGCTTGGCATAGAACTCATCAAACGTCTCATCCTCCTCCATCTTTATCTCCTCAAAGCTAATCGTGAGCCTTTAGAGCTTTGAATCCTTGATAGCCTTAGTCCCTTCATAGGTTGCCTAGAGGATGGTCCATGCTTCCTTTGCAGTTTCAGTTGAGGATATTTTCTTGAACTCCTCATTGGTCACCACATTGAATAAGGCATTCAATGCTCTACTGTTGAAGTTTGCTGCTTTGATCTTGGCCTTATCCCAATCAACCGGTGCTTCCTTTGGCTTCAACCAGCCAATTTCCATAGCTTGCTAGACCTTCTCATCTAAATACTGTAAGAAAGCTCTCATGCGTACTTTCTAGTATGCATAGTTAGTGCTATCAAATAAAAGAGGCATAATAAGAGACTGTCCTTTATACATGACAAACAGCGGTCAATGGATCACATAGCAAAGATTAAAACCTAATCAAAGTGTGCCCGCTCTGATACCATTTGATGGGTTAAAAAGAATTTCCCCCTTGCAAATTAATTACTTACCCAAGTTAATTAATTAGGTTCAATTACATGCAATAACGTGGTAACACAATGATTGACTATTATCAATCACAAGCGGTTACAAAAGGAATCTTACCAAACCTTTTGGCCTATCCCAAAATACCAACCTACAGTTGAACCCTTACCCCAATACCTAATTGGACTTGTATTGTAGTGGCAATCTTCCAGTTCAATGCACGAATACCAATAGGTGACTAACCAATGATGCACGGATCCAAGTACATGACTAACACCAGCAACTTGAAAAAGATGTTGGCTGCAAAGTTCTTCAGTTCATCAACGATGAAGATCGAGAAGCTCCTTGATTACAAAACCCTATGACGCAAAGATGCAGTAGCTTCTTCAGAGAGAATAATGAACTAGGTCACTTTCTGCATGTGTTCTCTTGTGTGACGGCCTTTAAAAATAATTCTTATATATGTCTAGGGTTATGAGAAAAGAAACCCTATACAAATATACAAGCATAGGCCGAAAGTCAGATCTGGAATTTCTAATTTCGTAAGTCTCGACAGAAACAGCTTATGTTGAGCTTCTGTCGAGTTTCAACATTAAATCTCAATAGAAAGGATTTTGTCTAGACTTCTATTGAGATTTAATGAATAGCTCTTCTTCACTTGTTTCTTGGTCAGATCTTCATGACTTTAACACTTGACTTGAACAACATGTTTCTTGAAGTCTTAAACCCATCCTAGATCTACCCAATTACAAGGAAAGTGCATTTTGTCAAAGGATTAGCCAATTACATAAAATATGTCCCTAACACTGTTAACACGCCCTCACTTTACTTTCATAGAGTACAAGGTGGTTAACAGGGGTGAGAATAAGCTTGCTGATTCACTAGCTACTCTAGCCACCAAGTCTGTACTAAAGAAAGAAAAGATGACGTCTGAGTTGAGAAACAGCCTGGTTTAGCTCAATAGGAACTATGTTTCCTTTAGGATTGGTGAGAACCCCTATTAAAGGTAATGGCTCAAGGGAAGTCTGCTGAGTTAGAGTTACCAACAAACATGAAATACTTCCTTAGAATCAATGGAGATTTGTTTCTTAGGGGAGCAAAAGGTTTACTCATGAAATGTGTTTCAAGGTAGGAGGGATTGACATTGGTGCATAGATTGCATTATGATATCTGTGGTGCAAATCTTGATGTCAATCTTTATAGAAGGTTGCAAAGCCTAGGGATCTTCCGGTCGGAGATGGCCAGTGATGCTAAGGAAGAACAACAGAGTTGTAAAACTTGTTTCGTTATTCCCTCAGATCAAGCAGAAGTGCTTAATAGAGAGCTGCTAAAAGAGGACTGGTAGGAACCTTACTTAAGATACCTTTTGTAAGGAATTTTGCCTTCTGAACATTTACAATGGGAGAAGTTGAAAAGATATGCGACCAGGTTTAAAATGGTGGATGGGAAATTGTTCAAGACAAGTTTCCAAGGGTGTGCATTCCTGCTAAGGAACTTAATGGTGCTCTTTCAAACCTGCATGAGGGAGAACCAGCAGGACACCCTGGTGGGAGGAAGCTGTGGCAAATGGCTTTGCACTAGGGATATTACTGGCCCACAATGCAAAGAGATGTTCAAGATTTTGTAAGAAAATGTCAAGAATGCCAAAGGCAGGGAGATGAAATACACACCAGTCATCAAAGTCTTCATCCAACTGTGGCTCCATATCCATTCCACAGCTGGAGGCTGGATTTTATAGGACCTATAAATTCCCCCTCTAAAGGATGTACATAGGTATTGGTAGCTACTGAGCTATTTACCAAGTGGGTAGAAGCTGTGGCTCTGAAGAAGGCAACAAGTAAATCAGTGGCTAATTTCTTAAGGAAGAATATAATATGTCATTTTAGGGTACCCAACAAAATTATTTATGACAACGGTACACCATTCTTGAATAAGGATTTGCACTGTTTAATAGAATGGTACTCCTTTTCTCACACAACATCCACACCTTATCATCCCAAAGGAAATGGCCAAGTTGAGGCCTTCAACAAAAGATTGCTGAAGATATTGGGAAAAATGACTAAGAAGAATGGAAAAGGGGTGGAAGAAGGAGCTTTCTATAGCTCTATGGGCTCATAGAACAGCAAGATCACAAGCTATAGGAGTTTCACCCTTTTCTTTAGTCTATGGCATAGAGGTTGTTATCCCAATAGAATTAGTAAGGCCAGCAATGAAACTAGCAAAGATTGCAGAAATACCCAGAGAAGACACTTTGGAAATTGTGGAGAAAATGCGCGACAA
This sequence comes from Quercus lobata, assembly GCF_001633185.2. Taxonomy (NCBI): domain Eukaryota; kingdom Viridiplantae; phylum Streptophyta; class Magnoliopsida; order Fagales; family Fagaceae; genus Quercus; species Quercus lobata. Next base: position 14,327,234 of record NC_044910.1, read on the forward strand.
CGTTGCCTCTCATAACTGCCTTTATCAAGCTAACATGAAAGCTAGGCATGAAGGCCAAGTCAAAGAAAGGAAGTTTCAAGTGGGAGAACTTGTTTGGAAAACTACCCCGCATGTACGAGGGGTTGCTGGAGCTATTAAGCATAAGTTTTCTCCAAAATGGGAAGGACCATACATAGTAGAGGAAGCACATGCAATAGGACATTATTGGCTAAAGAATTAAGCAGGTATAAAGGCGTACAGCCCCATTAGCGGAGCTCGCCTTAAGAAATATCATGCTTAACCTTGTAAAAATACTTTTTTTTATTGCAACTTGTCAAAAATGATTTTATGCCTTGCAAAACTCATACTATAAACAAAGACTTATATGCAGTGATTTCATATGATGTTGTTCATAATATGCATGCAAAGTCTAAATAGTTTGGTGGAATAAGGCATGGTAAAGTTAGAGTACAACCCCTATGGCCTTTCAGGACCACAAAAATATTACAACTTGAAAATTACAGAATGTTTGTGAGAAAAATAAAATTTTCAAAGGAGAAGTCTGGATTGCTCATAGCTTCTAGCTCACATTCCAATTTCTCAATCTATTTTCTTAAAGAGCTACATTTTGCAGTGACACCTTCTATTTGAGTTTGATGGGCAGAACTTGCTTCTTGCTCGGATGACAATTCCACTTGAAGTCTTTTGATTGATTCCTGGAGCTTAGTGATTGAAGCGGTACGCACCTATAACGCTGATTATGCTTCCTTTGCTTTGTTGATACATGAGTTTTCTTTAACTCTTAATTCATGAAGTAAGGACAAGGAAGTATGAACAGAGGGTCTTGCCTTCTTTAAGTCCCTTAATGCAGTGACACGGCTCTTTAACCAGCTGGCATTAACACTTAGGCTCTAAACCTCACTCAGTGTGGAAAGTAAATTGTCAAGGGGGAGAGCTAGACATTCCTCTTTAGCCTTTAACTGTAGTTAGAATATGATAGACCCAATTTGCTGTAAGAGAAAGCCTCTAAGTGACAAGGTCCACTTGCTGGTATCCCTCATGGTTTCAGGATATTTGGAGAGTAATAGAGAACAAGTTACTCTTAAATTGGGAGAAACCAATAAGAGCAATGGATCAGATACTGTCGGAGTGCTTTCACCCTCTTGTTCCTTGGAAGTAGCTTCTATTAAGTCTCCTTTCTCTTGAGGATTTTCGGTGTGCAACCGATCTGAGTCATCCTTTTCAGTGTCGAACTCTATCTCTTCATTGGAAGTTACTTCTTGTACAAAAACCTCTAGGGTTGAAGAAGTGACTTTAGCTTTGGGGAGAGCTTTAGGGATAGAGTCTGTAACTTGTCAAAGGTCAAAAATAGAGAAAAGAAGAAAAGTTACTTGAGTTCAGGGATAAAGAAGAGGTTACAAGACAATTACTATGGAGAAAGAGTGTACCTTGGGCTTTTTACTAGAAGGGGTATTCGCATTCTTATTTATCATGGTACTCGAGGGTTTGGTTTTCAGAAGGGGTTTCAAAGTCAAATATCCTTGAAAAATAGGTGGAACGTCCACTCGTTGGGCACCACTTTCCCCAAAATTCCTAACACATTCCCTAATGTCGAACCACCATGATTTAAACTTGGGTGAAGGTAGTTCGTTTCTGGTAGGGGAAGTGAAGGGGGTCTTAGGTTTTGACACTCAAATCTTGATAAGATTTTCCTTTTTAAAGGCTAAAGAAGCTACCATAGCAGGTAAAGCTGTGGTAGAAAGATGTCCTAGGATGCCTTGGTCAAAACCAAGTTGGCATGCAAACCTATAGGGGTTCTCGGATTGAGTTTCATACTTATCTTGAAAACGAGCCTGGAAGTGAGAAGGAAAAGCACAAGCAATAAAAGAAAGTTCTTGTTTAGACCAAGTGGTGTCTCTATAACGAGAGACAAAGATGTTTTCTAAGGAGGTGAACAGTGGAGGAAGTTTTCCTTCCAAAGCAGAATAAGGTCTAAATGTCCAGTCCGTTGGGTCATCTAAAACTTTGCTAAAGAAACTGTTGGAAGATACTGCTACTTTATTCCAATGCCAAGAGCGTGGCAAACCTTGGGGTAATGGCAAACTGGTCTTATAAGAGCTCAACACTTTAGGACCCGAGCATAATTCCTAAAGTGTTCCCACAACCATATTTGTAAAAAGCAACAGGTACAAAAGTTTCAACTTGGAATCTACCCCAAGAACGTTGCAAGTCAAGGGTAAAATGATCTAAGTGAGAATATAAAGTTCCTAGAAAATATGGGGTAAAGGGGGAAAGATTTTCCTCTAGCTAATTTAGCAGCTAAAGGGAAATGTCTACTTAGGATCTTTTCATGGGGATAACCCTCAAACAAACAGCGGGAAAGTAAGAAGACAATAAAGGCTTCAAGTTCATAGGAGCTAGAGTTACCTTCTCCAACAACAAAGTCAACGCCTTCTTTCAAAGAGTCTCTATTGGCTTCCTCATCCACACCATTAGCATACTCCCTCCAAAAATATTTGACCCACCCCCAAATGTTGGCTCTAGAGCCTTTATCTCTGCCAACACTAGTGTCCTCTAGTATTTCATTCTTTGGGGCTTTCCCTTTCCTTGCCGCTTTCAGAACTAGTTTCTTCAAAGTTTTCTACACCGCATCTTCAAGGAACTTCACAGCTTTGGACTCATCAAGAGATAAAGAAATGTTGACTACTTCACCATCTCCAAATAGGGGGAGTCTCAATATCTCATAAACTTCTTCTAAAGATATAGAGATTTCTTGACACCCTGTGAAGAATGTGTGTGTAACAAAATTCCAGTTGTATAAAAGAGAAAACAAGCTTTCACTATCCTTACTGATCTCTAAATTAGAGAATACAAGGATGGTCTACAAGAGCTTTACTTTCTACAAGATGTCCATGAAAGGAGGGTGAGCCAATACCCTTCGACACCAGCTTTTCCAACCTCTAGAAACTGAAGTGTGAGATTTGAAAACCACATCTATGGTGTGAGCAAAATCTCCTTTGTAAGTACCGAGCCTTGGAATGTGCTTCAGTTCCATATCCATAGTTAGGAGATCATTAGGTTCCCCGCATGAGGTGTTAGGAGGGTCTTAGGGAGTTGAATTCCAATCAAGACTTTTGTCAAATAAGTAATCTTCAAAGAAGGAAGGGATGATCCACTATTCTTCTATGGAAGGATTTTCATCTCCTCCTAGAAGGGGTTTGTTACCTTTTAAGGCAAAAGATTCTACAAATTTGGTAGAGCTAGATCGGAGACTGCGTTTCACACCCATGAATTAATTTGTGAGAAGAGTTTTGGGTTTCAGATTTAAGAAGGAAAAGAAGAAGATAAGGGAGAAAAGAGAAAAATAAGGAAGGAAATATTTGTTTTTCCTTTTATAATTTGATGAGATAGTATTTTCCCTCCAAAAGAAAGCAGTTCAAAAAGAGAAGAAATTTCTTTTCAAAATTGACATGTGTCAGTGTGGGAGAAGGAACTGAGTTTCTGACAAGGAATGGCAGTTAATGATGCTAAAATCAAGAAAACCGCCTTTACAGTCCAAGGGCAAAGGCGCAACCCTTCACTAGCGGGTATGATTTAATTTATTGCATTTCATATTTTATTAACTGATATGTTTATTCTTATGTGTTGTGCAAGAATAATAAAATAAACATATAATACAACAATAAATAAAAACAATAAACATATAATAATAACTTTCTTTCTTTTATAGATTTTGGTGTCTAAAAGTTGTTTTTTACAAAACAGAAAAAAGGGATTTACATGATTTGGCCCCTATGACCTATCACCTTTTTTTCTAAATTAGAAAAGAACACAAAAATTTAAGCTCAAACTCTAAAATTTAAATATTAAAATAACAAATAAAAAAAATAAAAACACAAAGAAGGCAAACCTCATGCTTCCCTAACCAAAACCCCACTAACCCAAGCCTCCTTAACCTAAACCTCATGAACCTAGGCGGTGACAGCAGCGGCAATGCCAATAGTGAGCTACTCTTCTCTTTTTCTCTCCTTTTGAATTTGGCTTTCGTAGTCTTAGTTTTTTTTTTTTTTTTTGGTTGTGGGGAAGGGGGGGGGGGTTTGCTAGATCTTCATTCATGAAATCACTGGGCCATAAACAAATAGCCTCCACCTTTTGTAAGAAAAGAGAGAGGAAAGCAGAAATTAAGAATTAAGGAGTAACAATGAGTGAAGGAAGAGAAGGGAGTATAACGTTAGAGTACACACCAACATAGGTGGTTGCATCGGTGTGCATTGTGATTGTCGCCATTTCTCTTGCAGTGGAACGTGTCCATTTCACCAGCCAAACTTTGACAAGAAAGAACCAGAAACCCCTTTACAAAGCTTTATAAAAAGTTAAAGAAGGTCTTTCTTTCTATTATATATATATATATATATCCAATTTCATTATGCGTTTACTTTTTTTTTTGGTTTTTCTTCTATTCTAAATTGAATTCTGAATCTTAAAATGTGTATATTGGTAGAGTTGATGCTTTTGGGGGAGAAAATGGGAAAATGCCCCTTTCAAAAAAAAAAACCAGCATTTTGCCCCATTTTCCAAACTAATTAGGGAAATTCCCTTCTTTTGAAACTCGATTTTTTCAAAATCGAGTTATAAAAAAAAAAAATTATGATGCCCTATAGCGGCGTTTTAAGGAGCCTATAGTGACGTTTTAAGGACCTATAGTGGCGTTTTGTAATCCAACCTCCATGAAGTCGAGTTACATGCAATTTTTTTTCTTTTTTTTTTACCTATAACTCGACTTCATGGAGATCGAGTTACAAAACGCCACTATAGGTCCTTAAAATGTCACTATAGACTCCTTAAAAACGCCACTATAGGGCTTAACTTAATTTTGAGAAAATCGAATTTCAAAAGATGGGCATTTCCCTAATTAGTTTGGGAAAGAGGGCAAAATGCTGGATTGTTTTTTTAAAAAGGGCAAAGGCCAATTTTTTTCCTGCTTTTGGGATTCAGATCATTGCCTGCCATTTAAGCTACATGTTTGTATTTTTAGTTTAGGCCTGAAACGATGTAGTTTTGATTGTGCCAGCTATTCACTTAGTCATCACTGAAATGACGTAGTTTTGAGGCAAATTTAACAAAAATAAAACACATTAGCATGATAATATGTCACTTAACAGCAGAAACTAACTATGGGGGGTGAATTGCTAACAAAAACAAACTTTAGGGTTTAAAATCAAGTTTTTGAAACTTTGGGGTGTAAAATCCAATCAACCCCAAACTTCAAGGGCGTAAATTAGGCCTATTTATGGATATATCAACACCAACAGAACCGGACTGACCGCACCGCCCCGCCCTGCTCGGGGCTCCGCTGAAGGTTTTTGGCACGGTGGTCGGCGGTAGATCTTCACTACCAACGTCGAATCGGTGCGGCCATTGGCGCTGAGATGTGCACATCAACGAAGACCGAACCAACATGAGCATGTTTATATATATATATATATATATATGAGAGAGAGAGAGAGAGAGAGAGAGAGAGAGAGAGAGAGAGAGAGAGAGGTTCAAGTTACACTTGGTGTAACTCGAAAGAATTACACATTTTCTAAACTATTGGATTTTAGTAGATCCAACGGTTAAAAAAGACACTTATTAATGATAATATTCTAATTAGAATCTCATTAATTATCCCTAATTTATTACCTTCCATACCGATCTCTAAACCAAAACAAAGGTCTACGTTTCTCTCTCTCTCTCTCTCTCTCTCTCTCTCTCTCTCTCTCTCCTCTATAATTCACATTTTTCTCTACCCTCTCTTTCTCCTCCATCACTCAAATCCCTCAAAGATGCAGTTGAGATTTTGGAAAGCTGAGTTGAAGAAGGAAAAGTGACACATGCGAATTAAAATCTGTAAAATCTTTCCAAGTCTCAAATGGGAAAAGGGTTACATCAAATCTTATTAGGGATCACATTTTAAACACCAGCGTACAGGACCAAATTACTTATTTTCCACAAGACTATGGTGTATTAATATGTACATGATTTAGTTCCTTTCCTTCAAAAAAACTTTACAAGATAGAAATGAAGGCAAGCTGTGAAGCTAATAACAACAACGCTGGCACAAGCATGACATAGATTAAGTTTAATTTGAAAATAATTATTTTTAGGTGATGAAATAAATTTCGGCCAATCCTTTTATAGATCCTTAAAGGCTTGATTACAGGAAAGCATTTGGTTTTTCCTCGGTTTTGTGGATGTTCTTGGAGTCATCTTTTGGTCTGGATTTTTTTAATTATTTTATTCTGTGGATGTTGATAAATTTTTGCTTTTGTCCGCTCCTCTTAACAACTTGTCTAGCCTCAAGAATGGGAAAGAAAAAATTCAGTATGAGGATAGATGGGTTGGACACGCAGGATATTAGATTGTACTATTTTTGGATAGAAGAAGACATGATAATGTCCAAGTAGTGGAAAATTATACAGTACTCTGGAGGACCATATCACTTGTCCACTATTCCATTAAAAGACTCTCATTTGTTCAAAATTGTTTGATTCAGTAATTAGTTTCAGTTTAAAAAAAAATTCTAACTTAGCAATTTTAAATAGGTGGGGGTTTCTTAGTTGAATGATGGACCACGTCACTTGTCCACTATGAGGACCTTATAATTTCTCATGGAGGTGGAAGAGTGATGAAGGAGAGAGAAACATATACATTTTTTTGGGTTTAGAGATAAGTATGAAATGTCATAAATAAGGGATAATAAATGAGATCTTATTCAGAATATTAGCATTAATTAGTATCTTTTTTTTACCGTTGGATTTACTTAAATCCAATGGTTTAAAAAATATGTAATTTTTTTAGAGTTACACCAAGTGTAACTTGAACCCATCTCATATATATGTGTGTGTGTGTGTGTGTGTGTGTGCTTATAAATATCATACCGTTCTAAGAAGAGCTGAAGAGAAGAGGCCGCCTAAGCCTAACGTTCTCATCCCTGAACAAGTCAAAAAACATTTTTGAATTCTTATCCATGACCATGAACAGGCCTAACGTTCTTATCAAAAAAAAAAAAAATTTGAATTAAAAAAGAAGTTAATATGTGTGAGTGAGGCTATCTTTCTCAATCAAAAAATGTGTGTCAGGAGGAATAGCCGAATAGTCTCATCACTGAGTGTGAGTGGTCTTGTCTAGTAACTCTAGTGTCTTCCCACTTGCATTTTTTGAAAAAAAATATATATATATTTAAAAAAAAATGCCAAATGGCCCTATGGGTTACAGTCTTGCCACTTGCATTTTTTGAAAAAAAAAAAAAAATTTAAATGCTGCATGTATTAGTCACTGACTCACTATCTTAACAATTGCGTTTTTTGAAAAAATAAAATAAAAAATGATGTCATATTGTCACTGTTTGAGTAACTGATAGAGTCATTTACTGTGCAGCCCAGGCTTTACTTTCCTTAGCTTTGTTGGGATCAAGAATCTCCCAGGCTTTACTTTCCTGGAGTTAAGGATCTCCTAGACTTTGTTGGAATTAAGGATGTATTCAGCCTTTCTGGAATAAAGGATCTCCTCAGCTTTGTTGGAATCAAGGATCTCCCAGGCTTTACTTTCCTAGAGTCAAGGATCTCCTAGACTTTGTTGGAATTGAGGATGTACTCAGCCTTTTTGGAATAAAGGATCTCCTCAGCTTTGTTGGGATCAAGGATCTCCCAGGCTTTACTTTCCTGGAGTCAAGGATCTCCTAGACTTTGTTGGAATTAAGGATGTACTCAGTCTTGCTAGAATAAAGGATCTCCTTAGCTTTGTTGGGATCAAGGATCTCCCAGGCTTTACTGGGATCAAGGATCTCCAAGGCTTTGCTGGATCATGGAACTTCTCCATTTGCTAAATCCATGGGCGGAGCCAAGGAACTTGTTCTGCCCCATATGATATTTTTATCAAGTTGCTGCAAAATTATTTAGCCCCACAACGTGAGGCGATTGCTTTGCTATGTAATTTACATTTCATCAAGCCTCTTTGATTCGCTTACTTCTCTTTCTTCTTTTTTTTTTTTTAATAAAAGAAATGAAACAATATTATGCATTTTTTTTAAAAGAAAATAAATCAGCCCCCAATCGTGAGGCAATTGCTTTACTATGTAGCTCATACAATCTTCATTTCATCAATATATTTTTTTTATTTGTTCACTTCTCCATTTTTCTTTAAAGCAATGAGACAATATTATGATTGTTTAAATATTACTACATGATCCCCTGGTTATTTTTAAAAGAGCAGGGCAATGATCCATTATGTTCAAATTGTAAAGTGAAGAAAATAATGACGCATAAAACTTATCTTGTGTTGGGAGGTTCCCCAAAATTCCATATAGTCTCTTGGTGAGACGTTCTTTGGAGGAACCCGCACTTTAAAAAGAACTTTCCTTCCTCTTGCTGTTTCCTAGCTTTGGAGTCATGCTTGTGAAGGGACTGCTTCTTCCCTCTCCTTTTTCCCAGTCCTCAGTGGAGTCACCAAAATGTGAGAGTGCCTTTTTCTTTAGTACACAAGCCCAAGGATCCTAGGCCAAATAGTTGTAGTTTGATGGATTGGGCTTGGTTCACCACAGCTAAAGGGACTGTTTAAAAACCAAGTGGTGCACAAGGCAAGCTTCCTACAATACAAATAAACTAGCAAACGAGAATATTTGTATTGAATAACAATGAAAACAGCAAAAGGAATGCCAAGTAATTAGGAAATACACAAAACAATTGTTAGGGATCCTCAAATTAATAAGAAATACTTCATTAGATTTTCTTAATTATGGTTACAATGTGCTCACTAAGACGTGATACAAGGTTCAAATAAGCTCAAAAATTACAGACTTTGATGGCTATCTAAGCCTCTAAGACTTGCAAAGTTTGAATCCTTTTGAATCCAAGTATGTGCTATAGTGGCTGTTTCTGGGATACCGGGAGATATTTCACTACTTTCTTTGAGTTTTTGACAGAGTTTTTCTCAACGATTCTATTGTGATTTTCTATTACTCCCTCCCCTTTCAATGTTGGCTACGTTCCCCTTTTATTGTGTCATTTTAGGGTTCAGGATACCGTTGATTCCCCCCTTTTGGCTCCCTAGGTACCAAAGCCACTGTTATGTCAGCCACTTTAATGGCTGGTTCTTTCCCTATTTCTGATAGTTTTCATCTTTTAGTGCTGTTTCTCTAAAAGTCACTTGCTGACTTTCCATTCCGGGGCGCCTTTAGGCAGCTAACCTTCAATCCCTCTTCTTTCAAGGCTTCTTACTTTTCAGACTTAGCTTTTGGTTGTCTTTCCTTGCTGTCATTTTTCCCAAGTGAGCAGAATCCATTTCTGCTGGGTTGAAGGTTTTCCCAACCACCTCCCATTATAGTTCTTCATTCTGGGTTCCCTAAGGTACCAGCCTTTTGTTCATGAATTGTCACTCTCCAAGCTCTCTAGTTCTTTGTTGCACCATTGGGTGCTTGAGAAGGACATATCTATTCTTCGTTTCTTGTATTTTGTAGTACCCCTTTTGAGCTGTCTCAATCCCACTTTAGCTGTGCTACACGTCCCGAGGATCCCGAGCCTCTGGTAGCCTCTGGGTATCCCAGCCCAGTTCTTTCACTGGATTTTGCTGGATTTTTAATGGCATTTTTGTTGGAAATCTGAACATACATAAGGCCTTGATGTTGATTCTTCTTGCTGCATATCCTCTACCCTAGCCGAGATCCTTGCTGCATGTCCTCTGACCGAGATCCTCTTCTTTTTTCTTTATTATTTCTTTCTTTTTCCTTCTTTTTGGGACTTTGAGCCTTCATGGTCCTTCTTAACTTCATGAATTGGGCCTTCTTTTGTTAAGACCCATGGTCTTTCCTTACTTTTCATGGAATGGGCTTTCTTGTGAAATTTTGGCCCTTAATAGGGTTCATTTTTTCATTGGTGCCCTATACGTTTAAAATTAATGCTCTCATAATGAGAGTTATTTTAAAGTTGTAGGTGAAGAGGATGACTAATCCTTTGCTAATAGTAATTCTCATGGTCTATTATTTATTAATCTTAGGTTAGAGCAATTTCGCAGAAAGAAGAAATTGGTCCTTCATACAATGTGCAAGCTTTGACCTTGATGATTGCATAATTCAGTTAAAAATTTGAACTTCTTGGTGGCAATGATGTACTTGAAGATCAGTATTTAAGCTTAATGAAAAGTATACAAACATCAAGGATCTCCTCAAATAATTGTTTTTGCTGGGATGAAATTTTCCAAAAGAGTGACAAAAGATGATGATCTTTGGGAAACCTATATTGAGGTACTCAGGGATGGACCCATGTGGGGGCCCAAGGGAGCCCGGCCCCCCTAGCCCCAAAAAAAAATAGTAGGTGAATTAAAAAAAAAAAAAATTTACTTGCACGCCTAACTTTGTAGCTTTGGCCCCTTCCAAAATCAAGAACCATTAACCTAGGCCCAACCCATGTAAATCTTTTTTTTTTTAAATGTAAATCCAAATTTTATTTATAAAAAAAAAAAAAAAAAAAAACAAAACAAAAAAAAATGAGAGAAAAAAGAAAAAGAAAAATAGAGAGAACTAGACTTAGAAAGTAGTCAAGAAAGAGAGAAATTGAGAGGTAAGAAGTTAGAGACTGAGACCCATCTAGCTGCCGCCTACGTTGCCACCACACGAGATCATCTCACTACCCACACTGCACCATGCAAGACTCATCTCGCTACTTTGACATAGACCCAAATAGCCACACCAACACCGCCACGCGAGACCTATCTTGTTGCTGGTTGCTTGATCTGCCCAACCCAACTTCATTGCTCTAGCCTTCACTGTTGACACTTAAGTATTTAATCTCTCCTTCAAAACCTAATATAATTTTTGTGAATCACAAAAATCTATGCTTGTGGTGTATGTGTTTTTACAGATAACTGATGGTGATTGTGAATTCAATATATGAATCTTTAATTGTGTTTGTGATTCTCTGTCTCAGAGAGTTTTTTTTTTTTGGCTTTTTGTTGGTGTTTGAGTTTGTGAGTAAAGTTATATTATATATATATATATATATATATATATATAGAGAGAGAGAGAGAGAGAGAGAGAGAGAGAGAGAGAGAGAGAGAGAGAGAGAGAGAGAGAGAGAGAGAGAGAGAGAGAGAGAGAGAGAGAGAGAGAGAGAGAGAATTTTAGTGTTTGATTGTTTGTCGTTTGTTAGTTAGGCAATAATAGGAGCAAGTGAAAGAAAGAGGAACAATTATTCAACTTTCAAGGAATAAAAATGGTAAAGTTAGGAAAAATGTTTATTGGTGTTGCAAGACAATCTCAGGATTTCAAATTAGGGGAGGTCAGAGATAAGTGAAAAAAAATATATTCAAATAAGTATCTATGTAGTATTAAAAAAATATCAACCAAAACAAATACACAAAATCATTATTTCTTAATATATTAAGATGCAATTATATATCAACAAAAAAAAAAAAGACAAAAAACACTATTGTTTCTTAATTAAGGGAGCCAATCTTGTATCGAAGACTGTACCAGTTTGACTAGTGGAACGATATATTTTGATACCAGTCAATACCGGTGTACCATTTCGAGTTTACCGCTATTTTTTATATTTATAAATAAATAAATAAATATATATATTATATAATAAAAATGAAAGTTTACCATAAAACATTATCTCAATTTTGAACAAATTATTCATGGTTTTAGACTTTAGACTTTAGCATAATAAGAAAACAAATAATAGTAATAAGTTAATGCAAATAAGTTACTATTCAGCCCTTACAAAAATTCAAAAATTACAAAACTAAAAAATAAAAAAATAAAATAAAATAAAGCTTATTTTTGTACCAACCGGTATGCCCAATACTGACTGAAACGCCCAAAATTGGCCAGTATAGTTAGTATTTAAATAGTACGAAATGTTGACATTTTGGTACTGGTATGGTACGGTATCAACCACCTTGTTCTTAATACATTATCTATGATTTTATATCTTTAAATTTTAAAATCATTTATGATTGAATCTGAAATTGGTATAGCAACATTAGAAGTTGGCAATACTACATTGATTTCTGAAGAATTTGAATATTTTCTTTTGAAAAAAAAAAATAAAACATTGTATTTGATTTTCTCATGATCTACAAATAAAATAAGAATTATATGAATTTAGTATTTCTCACTAGTTTTCAATTTATAATTTACAAATTTATCTAATTTCAAATCAGTAGTTACAGCATTATGAGTTATCAATAGGCGCAAGTGAGAATTTTATTTTCTTAAAGTTGTGTGACATTTTGTTATATTATATTATTTGTCTTTGTCTTTGTATCTCTTCCTTTATCTCCTTGTCTTTGTTTACATATTTCTATAACTCATCCAAGGACGGACCCACAAAAATATGGAGACAAAGACAAAGACAAAGAGATAAAGGCAGAGATACAAAGACAAAGATAAAAAAACAAAGACAAGTAATATAATATGATAAAATGTCACACAAATTTAAGAAAATAAAATTGTCACTTGCTCCTATTGTTAACTCATAATGCTATAACTACTAATTTCAAATTAGATAAATTTGTAGATTATAAATTGAAAACTAGTGAGAAATACTAAATTTATATAATTCTTATTTTATTTGTAAGTCATGAGAAAATCAACTACAATGTTTGATTTTGTTTCAAAAGAAAATATTCAAATTCTTTAGAAGTCAATGTAGTATTGCCAACTACTAATGTTGTTATTCTAATTCCAAATTCAATCATAAATAATTTTGAAAATTTAAAACAGTATCGAGTTCCCTTTTCATAGAAAATGTATTAAGAAACAATGGTATTTTGTGCTTTTGTTTTTGTTGATAGATGATTGTATCTTAAAATATTTTTTTTTAATTTTTTTTTTTTATGTATTTGTCTTGGTTGATAGTTTGTTAATACTATATAGATGCTTATTTAAGGTTTTTTTTACTTATCTCTGGTCCCCCAACTTGAAATCCTGAGTTGAGTATTGATTGTTCATTTACTCTCTCATTTTATTTTCTCATTCAATGAAATGGAGCAGTTTTATTTAGCTAGTATTTCACTTAGTGAGATGAGAGGAATTTGATAAAACTATATATTATTTAAAATAAATAAATAAATAAAGTGTATAAACTCTTTTTTTTTTTTTAAGTTTAAATAATGATTACCTTTTGTTATCATATTAAAACAATAATTAATTTTTAGTGTAGACGATAATCTAACCTCATAAGTCAAATCTCTTACGTTTCTTGTTTTAGTAGGGCATTGAATTGAACAAATTATTAGTTATTTATTTAAAAAGAAATATTATCATTAATATAATATAGATTAAAACATCAGTTGGGTCGGCAGTCCCATTCCCTCCATTGTAGTAATAATCAGAATTTTTTATTATTATTCACAGAACATCATTCATGATAAGGTCGAATTAATTAGTCTAAAACGGCCCCAGGTTATGCATGACGAAATTTCTTAAAATATTTTACATATTTTTTTATTGGTTTTACACAGAAACATCCAAGATCCCGCAATGTGAATATAAAAAAGGAAAAAAATATTTAGTTGCTTTTGCATTCACACAACTACTAGGTAAATTGCCATCTATATTAGTTTATAAACTGTATATCCAATCCATCCTCTTTTACTGAAGTTGACATGTGTGTCCAGGCGTTACTTGGTCCAGGTGTAGCTTGCGTATTGACTTTCCTCACCCAAACAATTCAAGACTCCTTAGGGTCTCCTACAAAATCCAAATCCCATTTCATCACTATCTTTCTTTCTCTGCTCTTCTCAACCATCTGCACCTAAATCAAAAAAGCATTTTTCGTTCTTGAAAAGTTCAAAGAGTTATTGGTCACACCCAAGGACGGACTCAAGATTTCAAGTTAGGGGTTGGAGATAAGAGAAAAATAAAAATATAAAAACTTCAAATAAGCATCTATATAGTATTAACAAACTATCAATCAAGACAAATACACAAAATCATTGTTTCTTTCTCAAAAAAAAAAAAAAAAAACATTGTTTTTTAATGTACTAAGATACAATCATCTATCGATAAAAACAAAAGACACAAAACACTATTATTTCTTAATAAATTATCTATGAAAGGGAACTCAATACTATTTTAAATCTTCAAAATCATTTATGATTGAATTCGGAATTGGAATAGCAACATTAATAGTTGGCAATACTACATTAACTTTTAAAGAATTTGAATCTTTTCTTTTGAAAAAAAATCAAACATTGTAGTTGATTTTCTCATGATCTACAAATAAAATAAGAATTATATAAATTTAGTATTTCTCACTAGTTTTCAATTTATAATTTACAAATTTATTTAATTTCAAATTAGTAGTTATAGCATAATGAGTTAACAACAGGAGCAAGTGACAATTTTATTTTCTTAAATTTGGGTGACATTTTCTTAAATTTAAGTGACATTTTATTTAAAATTTGGGTGTAATTTTAAATAAAAGTGTTTTGAAAAGAAGATTTCAAAATGCAGTGTGTATAAAGTATGTAATAAGATTTTCTGAAAATTTTTATCTACTTTTATACATACATATATATATATATATATATATATATATCAAAGCTCAATTTTTTGCTTTTTCGATGACATATTGATATACAATAAATCTATAGGTACTAAATCTTTGAACGGACTTTTCATTGATTTGCTCTTTCGCAAAATTGATTTTATGAATCTCAAGGAGAGAAATCTGGGCCACAATTTTTGTGTCCCCTATAGTTCTAACTTCTAACGTACGTGGCCAATTATATATGATTGAGAAAATGTACTAAGTCGTAGCCACAACACGCTAGAGGAAGTGAGATATAGGGAGGAGAAAGAATTTCATTTCCATTATTTCGTTACTAGAGTGTAACCTCGTGTATATGCACACTTACACAGTTACAATTAAAAACAATCACAACAATACGGTTCAAATTATACATTTTTTTTAAAAGATGTTTAAATTATACATGGTATTAACTTACATATTTTTTAAACCATACATTTCTAAAACATGTAATGATTTCTCATTTTATATATATATATATATATATATATGATTTAGAGTTTAATTAGATTTAGACTGATTATCAAAAAATTGAATTTAGATTCTTCAGTTTTTGCATCCAATAATTCATTTGCCAAAAAAATTAAAAAAGTAGGTAGACATATAGCGCAAAATTAGACCCCAATTAAAATTTAATTTAGAATCTAATTAGATTTGGATTGATGATTCACAAAATCATTAGTAAACTGATTGTCCACATGGGCAACAACGGGGGTACCTAAAGAACAAGAGAACAAAGAACCAACAGAGAGCACCAGTGGAGTGCAGGCTAAAGACCTTCCAAAGATTAAGTTAGTGATTGAAAAATCTCCAAGAACTTTATAGTGTGAGACTAGGAAATTTCACGTACCTCAAGGAAGTGAGGACTCGGTGTTTATATAGTAGTGTAGAGTTGACTGAGATCCCTTAAATATAGGGACTTCCTTATAGAGAGGATTTTGGGGTTAAGATTCTGAGATCCTAGGGCTTCTCTTCCCATACTGGGAAGATATGAACGTGTAGTAGGCTTTCTAGCCGTGGTGCGCAAGTTGTTTTCATATGGGGATTTATGAGTAGAGAGCATGCAAAGGTTGGTGGGACCAAGTATACTCAACCGTCGGGTACATACGCATCAATTGTTGGGGTAGTACATGACTAACTGTCAGGTTTATACGCATCAACCGTCGGGGTCCTACAAATCCAATCATTAGGTTCATGTGTTTGTCCGTCGGGTATGTGTATCGTCATCCATTGAGTTCGCCTTTCAACCATACATTGGTTTTGAGGGCAAGTTGCCCGTTGGGGTCAAATGTGGGACATCTGACAAGTCTTCTGGATGTTGACAATCGTTCTAAGTTGCCTATCCTGACAAATCTTTGAGTAAGGCTCTTTCCCCCCGATGGGTGAAAGATAATTTTTATTGGTCAAAAATATCCTTATCGTTAATTTTTTTTTTTTTTACACTTAATAATTCACTTGGCACAAAAATTAAAAATTAGATGGGACACGTGGCACAAAATTGAGAATCCAATTGAAATCTCTAAGTGGATTTTGTTAGAGTTTTGGCTTTTAAAAAAAAATATACATATATATATATATATATATATAGGGTGTGACTCCCCTCCCATTCAAAACCCTGTAGGTTTTGAGGGCGAGTCGCCTGTTGGGGTCAAACGTGGGACATCTGACAGGTCTGTTGGGTGTTGACAGTCATTCTGAGGTGCCTATCCTGACAAATCTTTAAGTAAGGCTCCTTCCCCCCGAATGGGTCAAAGATCATTTTTATTGGTCGAAAATATCCTTATCATTGATTTTTTTTTTACACTTAATGATTCACTTCACATAAAAATTAAAAATTAGATGGGACATGTGGCACAAAATTGAGAATCCAATTGAAATCTCTAAGTGGATTTTCTTAGAGTTTTCGCTTTTAAAATATATATAGATAGGGTGTGACTCCCCTCCCATTTAAAACCTTGTAGTTCTCTCACATATTTAGCTAGATGAATGACACATGACAAACTAACAATCAAAGGGTTAAAAGAAAGCTTACGCCTTCTAACTCAATTTGGGAACCTTCCCTCTCACAAATTTTTCTTACTTTTCTTTTAGAGGAATTGCATCAGTTGCAATACCCTAGTCCCTCAATTTGCGTCTTTTTTCTCTAACTCTTTTCCCTTTTTCCTACATCATTACTAACATCTAAGACATCCAGATCAAAGCTTACCAAAGAACACATCAATTATGAGTCTATAAGGGCATATATAGTGGTGATGCTAAAATTTTTAGCTTTTAGCAACTCAAAAAACTAATTTATCTTTTAATACTCCACTTTATAATATACCCAACATTAAAACTTCTATTTTTTTTACCACTTCATTTAAATATTCCTTCTTTATTCTTCATCTATGTCTCTTTCTCTCTCTTCACATCACAACCCAATGGCCCAAACATCCAAAATGACACAAACTACAACTCCACCTCAATCCAGCCATACCAAAACCAGATCAACAACCCACCACACCCATAACAACCCACAGCGTGATCCATAGACCCAACCACCACAAGCCTATCAATGGCCCACCGCCACAACTTGATCAATGACCCTCCACCATCACAACAACCTATAACCTGATCAGTAACCCACCACCGCCAAAACAACCCATAGCTTGACCGAAACCCCATCCCAATCACCACAACCCTTAAGTGAAGTGTCCATACTTCTTAAGTAGCAAGTTGTCAAATTTTTTTAGATATAGTACCATCAATAATCTAGCATGTATTTTATTATTTGTGGTGCTAAAAATAGATTTTTAGCAAATTTAAGAGCAGTGAATGCTTTAACTCTATTTATCTTGTTATGACATATATGATTCACTTGTTAGGAACATATGTCACTATTTTATATAATTGGCTGATCTTTTAACAAAACGCACTTTACTTGTATTTGGGTAGATCTAGGATGTGTTTAATACTTCAAGAAACCTTGTTTCAAGTTCAAGTGTTAAAACCATGCAAATATGTCCAAGAATCAAGTGAGAAAGTGCTGAATTTTAAAACTCGATAGCTGCTTAACATCTCTTGACACCTGGCTTATCTGTCAAGCTCTTCAGTTGCTTCTTATCGCAATCTCAACACCTCTCGATAGCTAGGTCGATCGATCGAGCAAATTTCTGTCCCCTCGACCCCCTACTCGACACTTGCTCGATCGATCGAGAATTACGAAATCCAGATTTCCAGATCTGATTTTCGGCCTATGTTGACATGTATGTGTAGGGTTTCTTTTCTCACAACCCTAGACATATATAAAGCTTATTTTAGAGGCCGTCACATAAGAGAATATAAGGAGAACGAATGCAAAAGGTGACCGATGCCTTATTCTCTCTGAAAGAAGCTATTGCGTCTTTGCGCCTTAGGGTTTTGCAACCAAGTGCTTCTTGATCTTCATTGTTGATGAAGTGAAGAACTTTGCAGCCAACATCTTCTTCTAGTTGGTGTGTTAGTCACGTACTAGGAGCCGTGCATCATTGATTAGTCATGTACTGGGATCTGTGCAAAAAGGGTGGCGTTCATATATTGAAGAGTTCAAAGGTTCTGAAGTGGTAGAAGGTTTCTGCTGTGAGTTCATCTATGGGGATTGTAGAGTTTAGAGACAAAGGTTTTGTACTAGATCTGACCAAAATACTTTCGAAACCCAAAAAATGACCAAAATACCCCCGAAACCCAAAAAATAACCAACATACCCCCGAAACCTATAATTTACCAAAATACCCATGAAACCCAAACCCTAAACCCTTGAAACCCAAAAAATGACCAAAATACCCCTAAAACCTAAAAAATGACCAAAATACCCTTAAAACCTAAAAATTACCAAAATAATCACGAAACCTACAAAATGACCAAAACACACCTAGAACCCAAAAAATGACCAAAATACCCCTGAAACCTAAAAATTACCAAAATAATCACAAAACCTACAAAATGACCAAATACCCCTAGGAATCCAAAAAATGACCAAAATATCCCTGAAACCTAAAAATTACCAAAATACCCCCAAAATCCATAAAATGACCAAAATACCCCCGAAACAAGAAAATTACCAAAATAATCATGAAACCTACAAAATGACCAAAGCACACCCAGAACCCAAAAAATGACCAAAATACCCCTGAAACCTAAAAATTACCAAAATAATCACAAAACCTACAAAATGACCAAATACCCCTAGGAATCCAAAACATGACCAAAATATCCCTGAAACCTAAAAATTACCAAAATACCCCCAAAATCCATAAAATGACCAAAATGCCCCCGAAACAAGAAAATTACCAAAATACCCCCGAAACATAAAAAATGACCAAAATACCCCTTGTAGGGCTCGATTTTTAACGACCCATGAACGACTTTGGGCTCGCATGTAAAAGGCCCCAACAATATGATTTGTAGAGAGTGGGCCTGAAAGGTATGACCTTGGGCACAGGAGAGCCGTTTAGTCGTAGTTCCTACGGGAATTTATGCATGGACGGGCTTGGCTTGACAAGCTAAATCCTCCATTCACAAGGGTTGTGAGACTTCAGCTTTTTCCCCCCTTTTAGCTTTGTTTTCTTCTCCTTTTATACCAGTGTTCCATTCCCCTTTTCGTGTCCACGTGTTAATATCACTTTTTTGGGGTGCAGGCCTGTCTAGTCATCCCATACCTAGAGTGGTTGGGGGTTGCTGAAAAAGCACAAGGGCATGGTTTTGAGTATGGGCTTGTCAGATGCAGAATTCCGTATTACTGTGTTGGCGGCTATTTCCCTTGCCCTTCCCCTGTACTGAGTTTGCCTCTTTTTCCGTGTGTTTTAGGAGGTGCCGAGCGTAAGATTGTCCTCGGCCATGTCCTCGTGCCCTCCTTGGGCTTTCATTAGGCGTCCTCGGAAGACAGCTCTCCTCGGCCTGGGCCTTGGGCCCAAACGAGGAGTGAGCTTGGGCCACAAATTATCAGGCCCCACACCCCTAAAACCCAAAAAATGACCAAAATACCCTTGAAACCTAAAAAATGACCAAAATAATCTTGAAACCTAAAAATTAACCAAAATAACGCCGAAACCTAAAAATGACCAAAATACCCCCGAAACCTAAAAATTGACCAAAATAACCTAAAAACCAAAAATGATCAAAATTCCCTCAAAACCTAAAAAAGATCGAAATATCCTCGAAACCTAAAAATTAACAGAAATACCCCCCGAAACCTAACAAAATGACCAAAATAACCCCTAAACCTTAAAATGACCAAAATACCCTGAAACCTATAAAATGACAAAAATGCCCCTTAAGCCTATAAGTTGATAAAAATGCACCCTAGGCCTAAAAAATTACCCAAATCACCCCTAAAACTAAAAAATGACCAAAATACTCCCTAAACATAAAAAATGACCAAAATACCCCCTAAACCTACAAATGACTAAGATACCTAGAAAACCTAAAGAATGATTGAAATATCTCCAAAACCTAAAAAGGTTATTAAACGACCTCCAAAACCTAGAAAATTACAAAAAATGCCCCAAAATCTAAAAGTTAATGAAACACCCCTAAAACCTAAAAAATTAGTGACATTCCCTCAAAACCTACAAAATGATTGAAATACTCTTAGAACCTTTAATTTAATGAAAATACCCTCGAAACATCCAAAATACCCCAAACCCCTATTTTGGTAATTTTAGAGGCTTCGGGTGTATTTGGTTCATCTTATAGGATTAGTGGTATGTTGGTCATTTTAGATATTTTGAGGGGTATTTTGGTCGTTTTATAGGTTTAGAGGTATTTTGGTCATTTTAGGGGTTTTAGGGTATTTTTGGTAATATTAGAGGTTTCAGGGTGTTTGTGACCATTTTAGAGGTTTTGAGTTTATTTGGGTCATTTCAAAGGTTTAGGGATACTTTCGACACTTTATAGGTTTGAGGGTATTTTGGTCATTTTTTAGGTTTCATAGGTATTCTGGTAATTTTTAAGGTTTAGAGGGTATTTTGATCATTTTATAGTTTTAGGGGGGTATTTTGGTCATTTTTAGGTTTCTAGACTATTTTGATCAATTTTTAGGATTCGGGGTTATTTGGGCCATTTTTTAGGTTTCGAGGGTATTTTTGTCATTTTTTAGGTTTTGGGGGCATTTTGGTCATTTTTTAGGTTTTGGGGTTATTTTGGTCATTTTTTAGGCTTTGGGGTTATTTTGGCCATTTTTTAGGTTTCAGAGGGATTTTGGTAATTTTTAGGTTTTGGGAGTATTTTGGTCATTTTTTAGGTTTAAGGGGTATTTTGGTCTTTTTCTTTAGGTTTTAGGGGTATTTTGGTCATTTTTAGGTTTAGGTGTTATTTTGGTCTTTTTTAGGTTGATGGTGTATTTTGGTAATTTTAGTGGTTTTGGGGCATTTTAGAGTTGGGTGATTTGTAGAAATGATAGTTGGATTATAATTTGGTCAAATTGGGTACCTAATTAAAACCCAATAAACATTAATGTTAATTGGGTTAATACCCATTTAATCTAATTAATAATTGGGTGGGTTTGGATCTCATTTAAGTGGACGGGTTTGGATGGACAAATGGGTTTGGGTTAATTTTGTCACCCCTAGTTAAAGGGTTCTCTAACCTTGTCCTTTTGATTGCATGTCATGTATTGGAGGATATCCACCGATATTGACTACACTTTTAAATTCGATAGGACCGTGCTTTGCCGCTTAATCAGCACAGCTTACCCAACCAGTTGACTACTAATAAAATTTTGGTAATATATTCCATGTATTTGTCTTTCCCAAAAACGTCACATGTGAGCAAGAAGAAGTTTCGACGACGGCCGTGGTATGCCACTTAATCCTGAAAAGCACTGCTTACCTAACCTAACCTAATCAGTGGACTACTAATTGATGTATTTGTCTTTCATAAGGCAAGGTCATATGTGACCAAGAAGATGCTTTGTCAGTAAAATAATTTGCCATCTAAAAGGACAACCCACCTAACCATTTTAGAATTATATACTACCATGTAATTGGTGTTTACTAAGTAACGTCACATGAGATGAAGAAGCTTTGTCAATTAACAAAAAGCTTAGTTAATTATTGCCACGAATAGAGCCAAATCAAACAGGTGAACTGCTCTCTTTGGTAAGTAGTGGAGTAATTGCGCGAAGAGCAGATAATGTTGTAAGTTGAGAAGTTAAGTAGAATGTTAAACTTATTTGAAAGTAATAACATGAAATAAGATATTATTTTTATCTATTCAAAAATATAATTGTAGATAAATTTTCAAATAGAATTGCTCTTTTTTATGGGATAAGTAAATTAGAATCGCTTAATCTACCAATGTCATTCTCTAATTAGTTACACTAGCCGCGAATCCACGCGTTGTAAGTGATAATTGTTTTTTAAGGTGGTCTCATTAATTTATTTTTTTACAATTTAAACTAATTTAATAAAAATAATTTATTTTATAATTATATTTTTTATTTATTTTAGGAGCAATCACAAATATAATATATTTATTTATTTATTTATTGTCATGCCAAAATAATAAATAAAAAAAAGGTAAATTTCACTAACTACGCCTGAGGTTTGGGATAATGCCAAACAGGTCTACAACTCCTCAAAACTAACCAATTTAGTCCAAATTACAACTTAATCTCTAAACAGACTTAACAGACATTATTTTTTAACTCTCCCTTCTCTCTCTTCTCCTCTCTAACCCAAACTTCTCTTCTCTCTTCTGTAGTGTCTAGGCCAAGCCCAAGTCGGCGTCGTTTCAAAACAAAACCCTAACCCAGTAATCGCTTCTCTTCACTCCTCGATTCCACTCTCTCTCTCTCTCTCTCTCTCTCTCTCTCTCTCATATTAACAAAAACACACAGAAAACCAAAAACAGAGGGTTTTTCCATTTTGAGCCTCTCTGAGAGAGAACACACAGAAAAGAGAGGCAAAAAAGAGACATGGATTCAGACGAAGGAAAGCTATTCATAGGAGGCATAGCATAGGACACCAACAAAGAAATCTTGACCGAGTACTTCACCCAGTACGGTCAAGTCACCCAAGCTGTTATCATGCGCGAGAAACCCACTGGTCGCCCTCGTGGTTTTGGCTTTGTTGTCTTCTCTGACCCTTCTGTTCTTGACCGTGTCCTCCAGGATAGGCACACCATCGATGGCTGCACCGTTAGTCTCTTTCCTCCCTCTATTTGCATTCACTTTCTTGTTTCAATTTTTGGTTTTCAGTTGTTTTTTGTACATGGGTTGTGGTTTTTGAATTGGTTTGATTTAGGTGGCTGTGACTATAAATCTGTGGTGGTTGGGCTCCTATTTATGGGTTTGGATTGTGATGGTGGGCTTTGTGACGATGGTGGTTGATGCAAATCACGTTATGAAGAACAAAGGAGTTTTTATTATTTTCCTTTTCCTATTTGAATTAGGATTTATTTACTCTAGTACTTTGAATTAAAATCATTTTCCTAGTTGAATTGGGATTTTAATTGTTTTTCTTTTCCTAGTTATATTGTTTTTCCTTTCTTAAGTAGAAGAAGGTTTATTATTTCTTTTCTTAAAAGGAGTAGCAGAAATTCTATTCCTATAAATACTCTTTATAGAGAGGTTATTTATGTTATGTGAGTTTTTGAATAAAAGTTTGCTAGAGAGGTTTTCTCTATTACTTTGCCTATTAGCCTAGTGTTCTTGTTGAACTTAGGTTTAGTGGAAGAGTTGTAGTATTTGTGTGTTATAGATTCTGCTTCTACACGCCTACGCTGCATCAGTGGTGAGGCGGTGGTTTTGGCCTCAACGAATGGTGGTTTGAGATAGAGTGAGAAGAGACAAGAGAAGTTTGGGTCAAAAAGGAGAAGACAGAGGGGAGAGTTAAAAAATAACGTATGTTAAGTCTGTTTAGAGATTAAGTTGTACTTTGGACCAAACTGGTTAGTTTTGAGAAGTTGTGGACCTGCTTGGCATTACCCCAAACCTTAGGGGTAGTTAGTGAAATTTATCCTTAAAAAAAATACCAATTTTTTTTCAAAAATTCAAAATGCAAGTTAGAATGCCTCTAGTGCTCTGCCATCACTGACTTTTTTTCTCTCTCTTAGGCCGTGTGACAGTCTGTGATTTATGATTTGTGCAGGAGCATCCAGATGCAGTTACATACGGAGATAAGATCTTGGATGATTATTGAAGATGATAAAATATAGAGCCTGTTAGGCCTACCTTAATGGGCCTGACGGATTGGGACTATTGGACCTGTGTGAAGATAGTCCCATGCGCTGTGAAAGCCCATCGCTGACAGACGCAGTATGGGCCATGATCCGAAATCTCTATCGCCCAGAAAAACACTAAGATCCAAAAAGGGAAATCGTTGTTCACCACATTTTGGAGAATTGGTATCATAGTCCCACATTGGAAAGATCTGGAGGTCAAAAGGAAAAGCCACCTCTCCACCACTATAAAAGGACTAACATTCTCGGGAATCGAGGTAAGATTAATTGACCCTCTCTTGCGCTCTAAAAAAAGTGAAACGACGACTTCTGACTTGACCTTCGGAGAGTGTTAGGCCGGCCCCACACCGGTGCTCTCTAAAGGTCTTCTTCCGTTCGTTCTTGGTGTGCAGGTTCGCTTTGAGTCGCGAGTACGGTGTGATTCATTGGTGACACAATTCAACGTCATCAATTATTGTGATTTGTGCTTGATTTATGGTAATGAAAGTCAGCATAGTAGATCAAGTTATTTTGACATTAAAATGGAGATCAACACCAACACCCTGGGGATGGGGATTGACGATATAATTGGTGATACGCAATCTCCAGCTACGGAGAGTTTGAAATATCTCATCTGAGAAGAAAGTGAAAATCTGCTCCTTCGTCAACCTCAGCATGTATCCAAAAAGTTAGGAGAACCATCAAGAAAGAGACACAAGAGGCAGTTGAGGGGAAGCCATGTGTAGTAAAAACTAAAAACATATTTGGGTACTGAGGAAGACAAAAGACTACAGCTCAATAGAATGTATAGTTGCAGCACTTCAAACCGTTCCTGACATGGATGATGAGATCTTCTTGGAGGCTTGTGAACTTTTAGAAGATGAGAGAAAGGCCAAGATGTTTGTGGCCATGGATGTTACAGCACGGAGGAAGTGGTTATTGAAAAAGCTTCGACGGTAGCATCTATTTTCCTTGTTAATGTCAGATATAATTTTGGTACTTTTTTATTGGGGAGTTTTTCCAATGTAAATCAGATCCTATATTAATGTAAAGGCATTTTTCAATGCAATTTCCTGTATGATTTCCTTATTGAAATTGGAAAAAAAAAAAGGGAATTGAATTTGCTTTTGCTGGGAGGTCCTGCGCATGGTGATGGTTGATTGTAGCTGGATTTATGGTTGATTGCCTTGAATGTTGATGAAAAATACATTCTCAATCGATATTTTTCCCAAAAACAAAAATAGATTGAAGCTTTAACATGTGTTGCACGTTTATATCTTTTAATGCATATATGACGATAAATGGACTTATTTCTGTCCATGTTAGGACATAAAATTATCTACAAGTGAAAATGAGTTTTTGCCATTTAGCTAGAATATTGATATGCGATAAATTTATATGCACTAAATCTTTTAATGGACTTTTCACACATCCCCTTTCCCTTTTTGAGTGAGATTTTTGATAAATAATTATTTTGCTGAGTGGATTATACTTCACTTTTTCATTTTTCTCCTTTCCGAATAACCAAACAAAGGAAAGTTAGGGGGTGTTTGGTGAGTATTTCCAAACTATAATTTTCAGTTTTTAAACAATATTTCACGTATTTCAACACATTTTTTCATTCACACGTATTTCTACAAAAATTTTTAAACAACAATTTTCAATTTTTAAACATACATAACAAACTATAACATTTCCCTTCCCTTCTCTCTACTTTACACAATCAGTGTCATGGTAAAAGAAACGTGTGGACAAAAGATAGCTACTTTTCTAGAAAGTCAAAAACTTGTGTGGACCTCCCTTTGAACTTTGTTAAATTGCATGGAAGATGGCTACTTACTTTTATTACCATTTGTTTATTACATCTCACTTTCGAATGACTAATAAGATAAGAAATTACCATTTTGTTTGACCACAATGACCGGTATGTTGCTTAGAAAGTTCCAAGATTTACTTTAGATTTCACACGGAAACTTGCATGATATTGCAATAAAAAAAAGCATCGGTGGTTCTTGAGGGGCGGCTTAATATATTTAGGGCCTAAGGTAAAAATTAATTATCTTGTTTTATATGCAAAATTACTACTAATTAACAAAAACTATATAAAAATTTTATAAACAGAAAAAATTTGACAAAATTTTTCATACTTGTTGATATGGTAGATTGATAATAGTAAGTAAAAAAATAGTGTTAGTAGTAGACTTAGATGAAAACTAGTAAAAGTTTGCTAATTAAACTCTTATTATTATTCTTATTTTTTTAGAAGTACATCATTCACAATATTTTTTTACAACAAATCCTAGATTTTAAGTTGCTCTTTTTTTTTTTTTTCCTCTTTGAAAATATCACTATAATTATTTTTTTGCCATCAATAACAGGTTGTAACAACCTATTACTTAGCATAATTGTAAAAGTGTTGTAAAAAATATTGTGGACTTTGCATTTTTGTCTATTTTTTATTTGTTTTTCATCTAGTAAAAAAAATATTATTTTATTTATTGATTATAAATAACCTTATTGGTTAAAATTTAGGAGCCTTTTTTTTACTTGGGGCCTTAGGCGACTGCATTTCTTGCTCCACTGTTCAACCGGCACTGGGTTCTTTGAAAGTTCAAAGGGTTGCTGGACACACCGAAAGCAATCCACCTTTAAAGGCTCCTCTTGCTTGCATTCACCTTCTTCCTAATTTGTCTCACTTTTCGGAGTTATATTGCAATCCCTTCACAGTTTTCTTTCTCCTCCTTTTAGATCTTTACAGCTGTTTGCTCATAAATCTTGATGGCTCTTGTGACCTGCAAAGAAGCCTCATCTTCTTCCTTCACCCACCAACCCAAGAAATTTGATGTCTTCTTGAGTTTTAGAGGTGAAGATACCCGTCTTGGTTTTGTAGGTCATTTGTATAATGCTTTGTGTCAACGGGGTATTAACACTTTTATTGATAATAACCTTCAAAGGGGAGAAGAAATTTCTGTAAGACTTTTCAAAGTCATTGAAAGTTCAAGGATTTCAATAATTGTATTCTCTGAAAACTATGCATCCTCCAAATGGTGCTTGGATGAACTTACCAAGATTGTTGAGTGTAAGAAAAAAGACCAATTAGTGCTACCGGTTTTTTACAACATAGATCCATCAGAAGTTCGTAACCAAAAAGGAAAGTTTGGAGAAGCACTATCTAAACATGAAGAAAAATTAAAGGATTACAAGGTGAAGAGCTGGAGGGAAGCTTTATTTGAAGCTGCAAATATATCTGGTTGGCATTACAAGCATAGGTATTTATTTATTTATTTTTGGAGAAAAGCATGGGTATGTATTTAATGACAACTATTGTACTTTTTATGAGTTTCACTAGTTTGTCATGATAACTAATTTTATTGTTAAACAACAATTACAACTAATTTATCAGTGTTAGTTTTTTGGCAAAATTATGAATTTTTTTTCTTCATATCCGTCTATAGAAGGATTTTTTTTTTTTTTTTTTTTGAGAAAGCACTACTATAGAAGTTAGCTGGCAATGTAGAAATAGAAAGATATAAAAAATAAAAAATAAAATTACCTTACCAATTAAATAGGTGTTTCTCCCACATAATATTTATTTAAAAAACGTTTCCCAAAAATATCCTTAATAATTTAGTTCTAGTATTAAAAATGAGTTGTAAGTTGTAACAAGTTTCAATTATCAGTAACTAGATTTTCATTGCAACTCACACTCAAAAAAAAAAAAAAAGATTTTCAGTGCAACTTTATGCTAAATGTATAGTTATCATAATCGTACCGAAACAATGGTTTTTTTTTTTTTTTTTTTTTGAGAGTCAAACAATGGTTGAACCCTCAAATTGGTAAACAATATGAAAATCCAGACGTTATGACAGAAACGTTAGTTTCACGACCAAAAAGCTAATTAAATCATGAAAATTTTTGGTTTTTAAAAAAAAATAAATAAATACTGAACCACATGGTTTTATTCAAATCGTTTGGTCTTTAATGTTAATTTTTTTTTTTTTATCAAATTAATAACTATACTTTCCTTCAATTATGCACTTTTATTTATGGTCTTTTAAGTCTTTAGCTTTTAAACTTGAAACGTGTAGTCAAATGTCAATTCAAGTATCTTATTATTTAGTCATTATTTATATAAACATATATAAATTCAATATATGAACAATAATATCCTATTAATTTCAATCTATGTAATGCCTACATATTTATATTTAAATTGAATGTAAGTTCATATTTTTATAGTTTATCTTCTTTATTTATTTATTTTTATTTGTTCATGTCTAAAATAAATTTATCATTAGTACAACAGTTGAGTCAATCATCTAGTGGTTGAACCAGTGAACTACCATAACACTCCTTGATGATTGAATGCTCAATACGCCATGACAACTATGTCTAGAACCTTAAAACTAATATATATATATATATATATATATATATAAATGCTAACATAATGATAGTTATAACTTTATGAATTTGTACATGCCACTTAATTTATTTGATAATTATTCAAATTTAATGCACAAGCCGAACATCATAAATTTAGTACATTTTCATATTTCTATTCTCTTTTTTAAATTGTGTGTGTGTGTATATATATGATAGAAATCTAAATTGTATACTATTTTTATGTTCTGTGAATGACAGTTGCAGCGAGTTTGAATTTATTCAAGGAATTGTTGAAGAGATCTCAAATTTTAAATTAAATCGCACTCCGTTATTTGTCGCACGATACCTAGTTGGAATAAATTATCGTGTAAAGACCATACTTTCAGATATTAAGTCAAATGATGGTCATATAATAGGTATTTATGGCCCTGGTGGAATAGGTAAGACAACAATTGCAAAAGCCATTTTTAATAGAATTTGTGATCATTTTGATGGATTTTGTTATCTAGAAAATTTAAGAGAAAGATCGGAGACAAATGCTAGTGTAATCGAACTACAAGAGACACTTCTTCTTGAGATCTTAAGAGACAGAAATTTAAAGGTGGGTAACAAATCTAGAGGAGTCAATATGATAAAGGAAAGACTTTCATCTATGAGGATCCTTTTAGTTCTTGATGATGTTGATAAATGGGTCCAAATAGAAAATTTGCTTGGAAGATGTGATCAGTTTGCTTCTGGAAGCAAAATCATTATAACAACAAGAGACAAACACTTATTAGCTACTCTTGGAAAATGTTGTTCAACCTACGAGGTTAAGGGATTAAATCAAGATGAAGCTTTGGAACTCCTTAGTATGCATGCCTTCCAAAGCAACAAACCTAAAGAAGATTATTTGGAACTTGCAAATAGAGTTATACATTATGCCAGGGGACTTCCACTAGCTCTAGTAATAATGGGTGCTGATTTGAATGGAAGAACTAAACCTCAGTGGAGAAGTGCAATAGATAAGTATGAAAAAATTCCTAATGAAGAAATTCAAAAAATTCTTGAAATAAGCTATGAAGGATTGGATGAAACTGAAAAAGATATTTTCCTTGATATCGCATGCTTCTTTAAGGGATTTTTTAAGGAGTATGTCATGGATATATTGAATGCTTGCGATTTACATCCAATTTATGGAATTCAAAAACTTTTCGATAAGTGCCTAATAACTGTTGATCGATATGATAGATTGTTGATGCATGACTTGCTCCAACAAATGGGTAGGGACATTATTCAACGGGAATCGCCACGAATGCTTGGAGAGCGTAGTAGGCTATGGTGTTATGAGGATGTTCATAAAGTACTAACACAAAATATGGTATGCATTGTATTGGTTCATTTTCTACCTTTTTTCAAATGGCAAATGTAGTGATTATTTTCCATTTAAATGTTGAAGAAAATTTAAGTTTATTAGTTTATTTCTTGTTTAAATTTAACTGTCATTATACTTTTAGTGAATTTTATTGTATAGTGTGATTGACTTGATGCTTTGTCTAATTAGGGATCGGAAAAAATTCGAGGCATAAGGATATGCTCACCTGAACCATCAAAGATGAAATTAGAACTTGAATGTCTTGAAAAGATGAAAAATCTCAAGTTTCTCATAGTTAGTAATGTGGCTATTTGTAGAGGTCTCAAATATCTTCCTAATGAATTAAGGGTTCTTGATTGGTCTGGATTTCCTTTATCTTCCTTACCATCCAATTTTGATCCTCAAAAACTCATTGCACTCAACATGCCAAAAAGTCGGGTTACATTGGACAAGCTTTTCAAGGTATAATCATTTTTATTTATTTATAAATTGTTATTACTTTATTAAACTATATTTTAATAATGTTTGTTGGAATTAAAAATTTTGATTTTCTTTTTTCTACAGAAGATACAATGCAAAAACTTGACATATATGAATTTCAATTCCAATCAATACATTAGGAAATTACCTGACTTATCGAGTGCCACCCCAAACGTAAAGAAATTGGATCTCCGTGGTTGTGAAAAATTAGTCAAGGTTCATGACTCTATTGGATATCTTGATAAGCTTGAAAGCTGGGACCTCTGGGGATGCCATGAACTTCAAACTCTTCCAAGTTGTATCGCGATGAAATCTCTTAAATTTTTAAATCTTTTTGCATGCAAAAGGGTTAAGAGGTTCCCTGATATTCCTCAAGAAATGGAAAATTTAAAGTTTCTAAGTCTGGGAGGCACAGCCATTAGAGAGATTCCTCCATCAATTGGGAATCTCACTGGGCTTGAGCGATTAGAGATAGGTTCCGATTTCTATTCATGTCATCTTCCAAGTAGCATTTATAAATTGCAACATCTTCGCAAACTCTTGCTTCTTGGTAATGTCAAATTTCCAAAGGACGTGGGGATTGGTAGACAAGCAGCAGCGTGCAATTCTTACGGTGGCTTTTCAAAATATTGTTTTCCAAAGTTGAATTTTCTAAAAAAGTTGACTTCTTGCTTCACCCACTCAGAGAAATGTTTATTATCAGGGAGTAAAGATTTGAACCTCAGAGAAAGCATTATCAAATTCAATAGATTAGATAGGCTTCTAATTTATGATTCCAAGTTCCTTAAGAAAATTCCAAGGCTTCCAGAAGGTATAAGAACTGTAGATGCAACAAACTGCATCTCGTTGAATTCAGAATCATTAAGAAAATTATTCCTTCAGGTACCCCTCTCTCTCTCTTAAAGTAATAATAGAAATAATTTTCGTTACCTTTGCAAATACATTTACTAGATTTGCTGAACTTCAATTTCTTAAAATTCCTAATTTCATGCAGTTTGGAAGAATTTTAGGGCTTTCACCAAATATGAAATGTTCAGGTGTGAAACACAAAGTATTAATGGATTCCCATTCACATCGTAATTTATCGAATCAGATTGATTGCTCTTCCCAGGTCTCCCTCTCCAAGTTCAACGCAATTAAAAATGAGTCCTATCCCACTTTAGATGCGTATCTGGTTGATTATGGAGAGAGATATGATATTAGAGTACCAGGAAAGAAGATTCCGAATTGGTTCAATCATCAAAGCATTGAAAGTTCCATATCATTCTGGGTTGGTCCTGAGTTTCCATCAATTGCTGTTTGTGTTGCTTTTCATCTAATTCCGTTGAAGGACAGTTATGCAAATAATGATAAGTACGGTTTTGTTCGTGATGATATAATCGATGGTGTTTATGATATCCACATTTCTACCGATAGTCGTAAGCGACGTCTCATGACTTCGGGGGGTTTTTCTTTCAAGTGTGATCATCTGTGGTTTTACGGTGAACATCACAGCCAATTACAGAGGAATTTCGGAGACTTGATGCAAGGTGATCGGAATCATGTTGAGATTTCATGTAAAATCTCTCATTGGGCAAGTACAAACGGAAACTACGCTCCTGTGATTGCAAGGATGGGAGTACATGTGGAATGCATATGTCCTCCTCAGAATTCCGATATCATCCAATGCAATTCTCAAAATGTTGATGACGACACAGAGCTGCACGCACCTTTACTATCTCAAAATGGTTCACAAACGGACTCAGATGCAGGAGACCCTTCAAGCTCCTCTAGTCCCTGACGACATATGATTCAAGGCGTCCAATGGATATAGCAAATGGGCTTGACTTATGTTTGGGTATTGACTCAGCAGATGGTAATGGGTTTGATTTGGGTTCTTCTTCAATAGCCAATCCCTTTGTAAAAAGATGACTCCATTTTCAATCTATATCCACTGTCAAAGAAACCGAGTCCGATGCGAAGAAATATGCCCGGGTATTATTCTTACATTGAAACTACTTTCCACTAGAAGACTTAATTCAAAACAATGCACTGTGTATTATGTATATATATATATATATATATATAAGAAAATTTCAAAAGGAGTAGGAGTGGATCGCTGAGTTGAAATTTTAGAATTATATAGTCTGCTCATAAAGTCATTGTCCTGTTAAATTTGGTACAATTTCAAAGTCATTTGAGGGTTAAGCATTTGGTAGAAGTTAGAACTAAGCATTTCATTAGGAGTGACTTAAAATCTCAAGAATAGATTTTGTTCGCTTCAAAAAGGGGAAAATTGTGGTTTCTTAATTTATTTGAATAGTTTATGATTTTAATTGTCTTCAATGCATAGGTTGTACAATACCAAGTGGCCAAATCGGACTACTTTTTCATATAATCAATCAGCTGTAACACAATGTCAACCTCCTCTAGCCTCTCACGAAACTGGGCACCTCTATCTTTGCCAATTGATTCAAGGCTTCAATTAGATGTGACAAATGGGTCTAACTTGGGTTTGGGATCTGACTCAATTGTCGGAGATGGGTTTGATTTAGCTTCCTCTTCAATGGCCTATTCCTCTGTAAACTGTGATTCAGACTTCAATCCATATCCACAGTTGAAAAAGATCCTCGTGATCAAATTCCTAGAAAACATGACAAGGTACCGTTACTAAATTGAAATTGTTTTCCTTTGCATCATTTTAGTTCAATTTCTTTCGCCTTGTTAAATGAGAAAGTATGTCACCCACTTTAGTTGTATTGTTTGATTTGCATCTTTGGGTATCTTTATCACTTCTTGCTCTGTTTCGTTAAATTAACACCCTCATTCATGAAGGGTACCAACCCCAATTTGAAAGGATATGGTAATGCGAAGAAAAGAATAGAATTAATGAAAGGAAATTGGTAATTTGATCAATAAATATCATTGCTTGGCTTGTAGCTTTGCAAGGTAAGAATATTTGGCATTGGTAAGCTGTCACTCCTAGAAGTTCGCCTCTACTTGGGTATTTAAATAAATATGTAACTATGCTTCCACCAAGTGAGAAGTCTTATGCATGGGCAGTGTTTTTACTACATTTTTTTAATACATTTTCTGCTCAAGACATTGCCTTAAGAATCATGGCTACTCTTCTTTTTATTCAAACATTGCAGACTTTGAACTAACATTTTGTTTTCTCGATCTTTTTTTTTTCCTAGTTAGACAGTTTTTTAGCATGAATAAAATGGTGCTTAAAGTTTCGTGCATTACGTTAAGATGTAGTTGCATCTTGTCGAATTTGAAAATAAATCTAGTTTTTTCATATTAGCAATGTGCATTGCTCTTTTTCTTTTTCCCTTGACTGGATTGCTATTCATTCTCATTCAATATTA
Source organism: Quercus lobata (assembly GCF_001633185.2). NCBI lineage: Eukaryota > Viridiplantae > Streptophyta > Magnoliopsida > Fagales > Fagaceae > Quercus > Quercus lobata. Next base: position 14,360,533 of record NC_044910.1, read on the forward strand.
GGTTGTACAACATCTTAATTAAAGGACGATATTTTTGTCTGTGAATGACCTTTGATTATCAATGCCCAGATTGAGTGACATCTATGTTTGAGTGAAGTTATTTGTGGGTTTTGTGTAGTTGTTCTTTTCATGGTGTTTTTGCAGCATCTAGAAACTGTCAGATTTTTATTCAGTTAAGGAAAGGCTTACCATGAAAAGAAAAAGAGATGAGATGATTAGTAGATTAGTGGATCAATAGAGGTACATAGAATATTGTTGTTCTTTGAGCATTCAGGTGGAACTAAGAATGAAAGACGTTGGTATAATATTTCCTTTGTTAGTTAACTGATGGAATTTACACAGATATATTGTTGTTTAATTAAGACTTTCCAAAATGATTTGTAATTTTATTTGAAGTTTTAGATGTCAAAGAACAAATGGTTTTTTTTTTTGGGTAGTGGAAAGAAAACAATAAAGAGAGAGGAGAGACAGCAGTTCAAAGGTCTTGAAAAGTCATTAACTAATTTGAGTCTATTGGTGTGTTTTTATACCATGCCATTCATTGTGTGAATATGGTGGGGGTACCAAATGCAATATGGTGAGGGTACCAAATGCAAGCCCCTAACCACATACCTGGGCGGAAGTCTCTTGCCCATTGTATCTAATTATCATGTTCTTATTTCCATCAGTGGTGAGTATACGAACGTTCAAAAGCACAAAGATTAAAGAAGTGATAGGGGTCCATATAGAATGCATTTGTGATTTGGTTCTGTCAAGTTTGAAGGGCTTTAACAGTGATGGCTGTGATTTGGTATTGTCATCAACTGCCTATCCCTATGAATGCAGATCATCTAATGGCTTAGATTGTCCTTGATGACATTGTGCACCTTTCTTTGCCATCTGATTTAGGGCTTCCAATAGATGTGACAAGAGGGTCTGACTTTGATATGGGATTTGCTTTAACTGTTGGACATGGGTTTATTTTGGGTTCCTCTTCACTGGCCTATCCCTCGGTGAAAGATGATTCCAATTTCAATTCATAGCCACAGTCAAAGAAAATTAAAACCTCTTGATCAAATTTCAAGGAAACATTATTACTTTGAAACTGTTTTCCTTTGCATCATCTTTGTTTGATTTCTTTTTAGTTGTTGAATGCCGGAGTATGTCTCCTTTTTAGTTGTATTGTTTGATTTGCATCTTTGTCACTTCGCACTCTCTTTCATTAAATTAACATGCTCATCATAAAAGGGGTATTAAGCCAATTTGAAAGGATGTAGTAATGTAAACAAAAGAACAGAACTAATGAAAGAAATTAGTAATATGATCTATTGCTGAGTTGCATTCCTTTTAATGGAAAAGAAGTTTTCAAAATTCTTTTAGAAAAAGTACAAAGTTCTGCAACTCAATGGACAAGTAAAGCCAAAAAAAAAAAAATTATATTGATGAAGATTAACATTGCTTGGTCATACTCAAGTGATTACTTGTACTGAATTGGAAATATTGGTTTAATTAGTTAAGCATATTTTCTTATGAGATTTGATGGGGCAAAGTGTCACTTGCCAACTGAGGCCTGCTAGATTTGGCAGAAGTAAGCATTTAACTAGGAGTTGCTTAAAATCTTAGGAAGGATACAATAAGCAGTAAAGCAGTTATTGACACATAAGCCATTTTTTCGAAGTTAATGAGGGAAGAGGGAAATGTGTATTTGTGTTTGGAGTTAATGAAACAAGAACTGTATTAGGAATTCTAAAATTTACTACAGCACATAAACTCATTTACATACATACCCTTATAGTTTTTAACAGCTGGTTGAAAAATATTATAAGCATATGACTTAGATTTCTGATGTGCACTCTGCACAAGTATTGCACCTTTTTTTTTTCTTTTTTTTTTTTCGAGATAATCTAGATGTCTTAGATTCGTACAAACAAAATTTAAGTAAAATTGGGAACCTATGAAAATGATGAGGTAAAGTAAATAATATAATTAATTAATAAAATTCGTGCAATGCTCCAACCTAGGAGTAATGGATCTACAAAATTAGGTGATAAGTAAGAAACAGTATAGTATCATAAAATGGTGTAAACCTTTTGGTTCTTTGGAATATATTAGTATGGATTAGAAATCTTTGTCATTTGCTTTAAATTTTGTGGGGATTAAATGTGGTTGGAGGAGATTCCATCCTACATACAAAGCTTAAATGCCACCAAGGTACTGCTATTTGTAATTATTAATATTTTTTCTCTATATTTAAAATAAATAAATAAAATGAGAAGAAGCTTTTGGAAAGTTTAGGAAAGAAAATTATTTCAAAAATTAGCTTTTCTCTTTATTTTTTTTAAAAATTGTTTTTGGAATAAGAACACAATGGTAGCCAGTAATATGGGTCTATAGAGAAGAATGGCAAAGTGGAACTTGTGATACATGAACATTGTTTTGGATTGCATTCTAGATTCTCTGTTTTGTTTTTATTCTTTGTGTACTGGTGTGGCACTCGTCATATTTCTTTGTTTTTAATAGATATCATTACAGGGCAAGATGGACTTCAGCTTATGTCTCCACTCTGCACTGTGAAATTCTCAGTTCTTGTGAACAGATCCCCAACTGGCATTTTCAGCATTACAGGTTATTCACATTTCTCTATGGACCTATCATCATTTTGTGGGGATGTACAACTGAGCTAAGCTATCTTAGTTGTCTGCTTCTTTGCTTTGAGGCTCCCATATGAAAAATGAAAATGGGTTTTAGTGACTTCGTTTTGGTGAGAGAGTACTGGGTGGTCTTCAAGGCTATAAGGTAGGTTCTCTTCTCATGCCAAAATAAGTTTGTGGTTGCTGCTAGAAACTATGTTTTAGGCATTTTGGAAGGTGCTGATTGAACAAATGTGGACATTGTAGTTGGCAGAAATTATATTTGACAAAAGGATGCTGGATTGCTCTTTTTAGAGTCTTATCTCTTCAGTGTGCTGATCCATGTGGCAAATATTTAAGATAAACTGAAGTTCAATTTCCATTTTTTTTATTGGTTCATTGGATAATTGTATTTTGTTCCTTTCTAAGAATCATATCAAATAGTTGTAAAATCGAATTTTTTAAAAAGAAAGAAGATTTTCTCCAATAGTTTTCCTTTCATTAGCTACTGCTTTGTTCACATGTTTTTTTTTTTTTTCATTTTAGTTAGTCAGTGATTAAAAATTCTTTTACCAATTAGGTGTCGCATTGAATAGCCCTGTCCCAGTAAGTGCATTCTCAAATGATTTGTTAAATGAATTGTTATCCCCCCATAAATAAATTTTATCATTCCTGTTGGTGCTTAAAAGAAGGCCATTCCTGTGCTGATGGTGAAGGTCCAAGAATAAATCTGACATAAAAAATGGATCATTACCTCTTTGGATTGTTACAATACCAAATGCTTAATGGGAATAAAGTTAGTGATGGATTTATGGTCAGGCTTGGATTAAAATGATCAGACTTTTCAATGGGAAATTTGGTCTCACCATCACAAAGATGATCAACATAGATACAAACATTTGAGGAAGCAATGTAATGATACAAAGGTTCTTCTTGTACATAATGGGTTGTCTTGAGATTGGGAGAAATAGTAACCTCTGAGATTATGTCTAGGATTCTTATACCTAGGTGAATTTCCATTTATCCATTCTAGTATCTTTAGACAATTATTTGCTCTATTTTGTTGCTTATATATAAAATATCAGTCATATAGAAATAAATATGTGCCAAGCTGTTTGAAATGATTTGTTATAGATGGCGAAGAGTTTACTAACAGAGAAAACATTTTTGTATGCAGTGCATATTTCAACAGTGAAGACCCAGATCTGATGATTGGTATGTTTGTTCAGCATTGAATGCTTTCAAAATAATTCAATAATGTATTGTCAGCTTATATTGTTGTATTTTCATGGTAGTGTTTCTTGACCTACAATATTAGAGTCCTTTCAGTTGCATTATCTCAGTTTTTGTCATCCAAAATCTGATGTTGTAGAATCCACAAATTTCAGTCTAAATTAACTTTATTTGTGCTTGATTTATGGAAATCCAACTTCTGATAGAGGGTATAACCAAGCGAGTCAAGATATCAGCTTTAATGGTGTTTGTGTGAGTTTCTTTTGTCAGGCCTTCCACCCTGCCAAAAAAAATTAATTATTTGGACTGTAGTCAATAAGAAATTTGGTGAAAGTGTTCAGTGTGTCTAAATATGTGTTCTTGTTCAAATTGCATTGATTACAATAGAATTTTGTCGAGTAAGTTACCCTGGACAGTAGTCAGCGTAATGATCCCTCTCTCTCTCTCTCTCTCACAATACTACATATAGGTAGACAAGATTGGCATGAACAATTTATGGCTCTACATAATTTATGACTGTCTGCAGATTTATAGATGGAGGTCATGTGAAAACTACACTAGCAAGTATAAAATACAGGTGCATTCATTGTCCATTCGCTATTATGATTAATGTTTAAAAATTGTCTAAGTTGTTTTGTGATAAGTTTTAACTTCACTATGATGCAATGACTATGTTAGGCTTTCCTGAAAGTGTCATGTAAAAGTAGTGAAATCTCCCAATTTCTGGTAATGCTCGAGATTATTCATTTTTTTTAAAGGCTATTTTAAATGAAAATAAGTGTACTGTTTTTTCTTTGGTACCTCATACATTTAGAATAAATTCTCATAATAATGAGAGTTATTTTGAAGTTGTAGGTGAAGAGGTTGACCAATTATTTGCTAATAGTCATTCTCATGGTCCATTATTTTATTAACCTTATGTTACAGCAGTTGCACAGAAGAGTTTAATTGGTCCTGCATACAAAGCACTAGCTTTGACTTAGATGATTGCATTATTCAGTAAACAATTTAGACTTATTTGTGGTAAAGAAGTACTAGAAGATTATTATTTAAGCTTAATGAAAGAGTATACATACATCAAGGATCACCTCAAATAGATTGGCTTTGCTGGGATGAAATTTCCCAAACACTGACAGAAAATTATGATTTTTAGGAAACTTATATCAAGGTATCATTCTTTTTTATTAGTAACCTTTCTAGGATAAAAGGTTTTCCTATTTCATTTCCTCTAGTTATCACTGAAGAGTAGCCCACGACATGGCACATGCGCCCACACACATACTTTTCTTTCTTTCACTTGTATTTTTTACCTTAATGAAATGATGTTAATACTTTCTTCTTGAAATAAACTGGGTGTTAGTGGGTAACAAAGGGTGCATAACATAATCATATTTATTGTTGAACATTGAACTGGAAAATTTTGAGTAGCTTTTATTTTAAAATGTCATTTTGTTGGAGCATCCGGATGCAATTGCATACAGATATAGGATCTTAGATTTGTAATTTGGGCTTGATTTCTGGTAATGAATGTCAAAATGATAGGTCAAGTTGTTTGGACATAAAATTGGAGATCATCAGTGGTTTCCTTCAGATGGGGATTGATGATATTTGGGGATATGCTATGTACATCAGCGGAGTTCAAAAATATTATCCGAGGAAAAACAAAACTCTGCAACTTCATAATCCTTGGCATGTTCTCAAAAAGTTCAGAGAACCATCGAGTAAGAGATACAAGTATTGGAGGAGAAGCCATGCGTAGTCAAAAGACTCAAAACATAGGTGAGTATTGGGGAGGAGTTGGGAAGCGTATTAGTTTGTATAACCCTAGAAGGCAAAATGTTATTGGCCTTGCTTTCTGATTTAGAGTCTAAAGAGTGAATTACTTAAGCACTCTGCACTTGTAAAAAAGACCCAAAGCTCTATGCAATCTGTCCTAATGCTCTCTAAGTCTCTTTTGAAGGTACTCAAGTACTTTGGAAACAAGTCAAGCTTGGCAACCTCAAGACAAAGACCGGAGAGGCCTATTAGGCTATGCACAACTATTGATAAAAAAAAAAAAAACAAAAAAAAAATGTCTATCATTTCCAAATAATGTATTTTTTTCGATGGGTTTGGGCTTATGCTTATAAGCTTCAAACTAGGAATATAAAAGCTACCGATTCTCCCTTTAACACATTGTTTGACAATAATTGACTTTTAAGAACACCCTACAATTATAAATTGTTAAAACATTAGAGATTAATTGTATGTCATTTCCTATCAGAGTACTCATTCTTAGGTAGATTTTGATTTACCTTAATAAGCTTTATGTACTCAATCCCTTGCCCCTCAAAAGGGATTAGGCAAGTGCAAGGAGCAACTTAGTTAACTTGTATGTGTACAGTATAAACATATGTTAATTTGATTTTTTTAGTTAGTTTTGTTAAATATTATTACATAAATAATGATTAAATTGGTCATTAGTTGAATATATTACGAATTTATAATGAATATACCTTTTATATATGTATATCTATAATTTATTTTATTAGGTGTTTGTGTATTTTATATTCACGATACAGAAAAATAAAAAATTGATTCACAATACGATTCACTTTTTAACAACTATGCTTATGATATCTAAGTGAGTGGTGACTAAAAAAATAGCTACTCTTCCAAAAAAGTAAAAAATGCGTCGCCCTCTCCTCAACTAGTAAGATTGTATGGAATGGATTCTCTTTTTTTTTAAAAATTATGGAATGGATTCTCAATCGATAGTTTTTCCAATACAAAAATAAAAGGTTTTAGGATCACAAATTAGATCACAACCTTTGCTATAGTTGTCTATATGACAAATTATGAGTAGTGAAGAAAAAATGATGGCTTTATGTGAAAAATATAGGTCTATGTGAAATAATAGATAGCCAATCACAATTTGCCACGTAAGATAGTTATGACAAAAGTTGTGACATTTTATGTAGTACTAGAATTTACTCTACAAAAATAGATTGCAACTTTAACATGGCATCTCATATCTCATATGTTGCATGCATATATGACAGTAAATGGACTTATAGGTACCTCAATGTCATTAAGGAAGCATATATAGGTACATCAATGTCACTGAGGAAGCATAAAATTTTGGGTAACAATACACACTTATCGTACACACACTATCACGTGACTAAAAATTGTTTTTTTAAAATTCAATTTCACAATTTTAATTGAAATGCAGTGTATATAAGAGTGTGTAATAGGATTTTTTTGTTATATTTTATTCATGAGGGAAAAAAATCAAAGTTTATTTTTTTTGGCTTTTTAGCTGACATATTGATATGCTATAGATCCACAGAGACCCAATCTTTGAAATGACTTTTCACTTGTTCCATTTTTAGCAAAATTGATTTTGTGAATCTTAAGGAAAGAGAAAATCATCTGTCAAGAATTCTTTTTTCCTTTCATTATAAGGAAAGAGATGAGAAAAATAAAATATGGAAATAATTGGTTTTTATGGGTCTCACCAATTTTATATTTTTTTCATTCCCTCCAAATCCACAAAATTACTCCTACATTTATTATACACATGAAAATTTTCAAATATTTTGTGAAATTACATTTATATTTTCATAATTAAATATTAAATTAGAATTTATAAGGATAAAGTAGTAAAACAATTTTTTATAATTATCTTTCTTACATTTTTCTTTCCCTCTACGTCCAAATCCAATCACATGAATAAAATTTTTTTTTTTCCTTCTGTTTTCACAAAAGTCAAAAACATGTGGGACTCTCTTTGAACTTTGTAGGATTGCGTGAAAGAGGGTATCCTTGGCACTTGGCACCATCCACTTTTGTTTGATCTTGAGCGAAAAATGGTGCTAGTGATATTAGAAATTTTAATACATAAATCTGTTACTAATAACGAAAAATAGTTCAAACATTTATATATCATTTTGTTGAAATAAAATACTAATTATATTTATTATCATATTAATTTGTAATTTTTTATTATAAAATTTGTATCAAAGTTATAACAAATTTTATTAAAAAAATTCTTATAGTCAGATATGACAAGAATTTGATTAATGCCAATTAAATAACATAATAAATGAAGCATAGATTACTTTTTTCCTTTTTTTGATTGATTTGGTTAGGTTTGTGGTTAATTTTACCCCTCCCTAACATTACTGATTACTCTTGCCATCGTACAAGTTGGGTTCTATGGTCCTAAAAAAAAAAAAGTTGGGTTCTATGGTTTACCAAAAAATAAGTTGTGTTCTTATGGGTAAATGCATGCTCACCTTCAATAGATGTTACAACTCACTTATCAAGAGCCTTGTAACTTAATTGACATTTCTCTATGTACAAAGTACTTAAGGGTCTAGAGTTCGACTATTTTAACTATCTAAAAATTTTAAAAAAAATTCTTACAACTCACCTTCAATTGCCCCTCCCCCTTGTCTGAGCGATGTTCACAAGGAGGAAGCTCTTTTGTTTTCTCCTTTGTAATTTTCTCTGTTTTTTAATAAAATTTTATAGTTCAAAAAAAGAAAAAAATCACCTTCGATTGACTAATAAAGTACTGATAAGAAGTTTCTAAAAAAAAATAGTACTGATAAGAAGTTAGCTATTTACTACTTACTATTCTCAACACATGAATATAAGGTCGAACTCTTAACACACAACTTCCATGATATTGCAATGTAAAATTAAAGCATAAGTATGGTACCTAGAAAGTTAAAATCTCAGTAGAGGATGGTCTCTTTGAGGTCTATTCTCTAGCCCAATAGAGGATGCCACATGTTTGTGTGACTTCTTATGTCTGTATGTGTACGTATTTGCACGAAGGCTTTGAATTTCGGGTCCAGTAGTTTGGTCTGTTGATAATCAGTTTATGGATCACTATGTTTCTATACTTATGTGCAGTTGTGCATAGGATTTGCTTCTCTAAAATATTGGACTAATTCCTTGGGCTTTTTTTGGTAATTGTTTTTTATCTGACTAATAAGAAATAACATCATGGCTAATGATGTTTAGCAATGATTGTTGTCATGTTATCATCTCTGCTAAAGGAGGGTGTCAATATCCAGTTTATCTGATGTCAAAAATGTATTTTAAAGGTAAAAATAATGCAAAATAGCCCTGCAACATCAAGAGAAGGGGTGCCTCCTCATAGACGGGGTTGCAGTGACTAGGCCCGGGTGACTCTTTACCAAAAACACAAGTCTTTGTGGAGTCGTAAACCATGCATGGAGTGACCCTTGTAAAGTTGGTTACTCCACCGATGCTGGATTGGTCCAAATCTAAGGAAGAGCATCCTTAAAATTACAGATAGGATGATATATCATTTTCTTCATTAGCCTCCAAAGCCTTCCCTTTGTTTTTAGATTTAACATTTTGGATCCTGGTTTCAGACCTGATACCTATCCCAAATACTTCCCAATTACCAATATTGAGTACTAACAGTACAACCAATGTTGGCACCCCTAGAACCTTGGGAGGAGGATGTCATAGTGGTAGGATCATGTTACTTGCTGTATCATTATTGAATATAGAGCACATTCCATCTTACAGCAAAGGATGATGTGATTTACATTTTCTTCTATCATTTGGTGTAGTGATAAATGTTAAGATATCATTGAAGTTGACTTCTTTTTTGTAGCAGCTTTCTAGACTGGTGTTCACAGGTATGATTTAGATGACCATACTATCTAAGAAAAATTACTGTAAACTGCTAGGAACACATTCTTTGATAAGATTCAAAGGCAGAAGACAATTGCATTTACAATATATTTGGATAGGACAGAGGAGAGGGGAGTAGAGGGAGGGACATGGGCTTAGCAAGAATCTATCTGAAAAGGAGAGAGGAAGGTTGGTAGCTTTGTTGAAAGAGTACAAGGATGTCTTTGCTTGGAGCTATCAAGAAATGCCAGGTTTAAGTCCAAACTTGGTAATGCATAAGTTGAAGGTGGATCCTAATGTTAAACTTGTGAAACAGCCACCGAGGAAATATTGTTTAGATGTTGAGGAAAAGATAAAGTTTGAAGTGCAAAAGCTTTTAAAGGCAAGGTTCATTGAGGAGATTGAATGCCCGATAAGTGTTTGTGTAGATTTTCGAGATCTCAATAAAGCCTGCCCAAAGGATGAGTTCTCACTTCCTAACGTTGATATTCTGGTAGATGCAGCAGCTAATCATGAGCGTTTCTCTTTTATAGATAATTATATTGGGTATAATCAGATCCTTATGGACCTAGTAGGTGCCCCAAAAACTACTTTTAGGACACCCTTTAGGAATTACTTCTATAGGGTAATACCTTTTGGATTAAAGAATGCTAGTGTAACATACCAAAGAACCATGACTTCAATCTTTAGAGATATTCTGCATAAGCAAGTGGAAGATTACGTTGATGATCATGTAGTAAAAGCGAAGAATCCTATTGAACATTTGATGCATCTGAGACAAGTCTTTGAAAGATGCAGGGAACATAACTTGAGGATGAATCCCTTCAAGTGTGCCTTTGTAGTGTCTTCAGGGAAATTCTTACGGTTTCTTGTTCATCATAGGGGAATTGTTTTGGACACAAGGAAGGCCGAAGCAATAACTACTCTCAGTCATCCTACAACTCTAAAAGAGTTGAGAAGCTTTGTGGGAAAGGTTTCTTATTTGAGGAGATTCATTCCAAGCCTATCTAAGATCTTAAAATCTCTTATGGAGCAGACAAAGAAAAGAGTAACCTTTGTGTGGTGTGATCAATGTCAGAAAGCATTTAAGAAGATTTAGATGATATTGGCAGATCCCCACACTATGGTGACCCCTATACTTAGGAAGCCTTTGTTATTGTATATAGCAAATACAGATCAATCCATGGGAGCGTTATTAGCTCAAGAGCAAGAAGGGGTAGAAAAACCAGTGTACTGTATAAGAAAGCTTATGAAGGGACCAGAATTGAGGGCATCGTGTGCAGCTGGTGACTAAGGGTAATCCCGTGAAGTATCTGTTTGATGGGTTAAAAAGAATTGACCCCTTGCAAATTAATTAATTACCCAAGTTAATTAATTAGATTCACTTACATGCAATAGCGTGGGAACACAAACAAATCACCAAATTATCTAAATGTAGTGGAAAATAAATTTGACAAAGTGATTTGTTTATGAATGGGGAAAACTACCGAGGCAAAACCCCACTAGGTGAATTTCAGGTCACTACTCCCAAAAATCCACTATTATCAATCACAAGTAGTTACAAGTATAAGAAATCTTACCAAACCCTTTGGCCTATCCCGAAATACCAACTTATAGTTGAACCCTTATCTAAATACCCGATTGGACTTGTATTGTAGTGGCAATCTTCTAGTTCAATGCACGAATCCCAGTACATGACTAACTAGTGATGCATGGATCCAACTATGTGACTAACACCAGCAACTTGAAGAAGATGTTGGCTGCAAAGTTCTTCAGTTCATCAATGATAAAGATCAGGAAGCTCCTTGATTACAAAACCCTATGGTGCAAAGACACAATAGCTTCTTCAGAGAGAATAATGAACTAGGTCACTTTCTGCATGTGCGACAGTCTTTAAAATAATCCTTATATATGTCTAGGGTTGTGAGAAAAGAAACCCTATAAAAATATACAAGCATAGGCCGAAAAACAGATCTGGAATTTCTAATTTCGTAAGTCTCGACTGAAACAGCTTGTGTTGAGCTTTTGTCAAGCTTTAACATTAAATCTCGATAGAAAGGATTCTATTGAGACTTTTGTCGAGCTTTAATGAACAGCTCTTCTTCACTAATTTCTTGGTCAGATCTTCATGACTTTAACACTTGACTTGAACAACATGTTTCTTTAAGTTTTAAACCCATCCTAGATCTACCTAATTACAAGTAAAGTGCATTTTGTCAAAGGATTAGCCAATTACATAAAATATGTCCCCAACAATCTCCCCGTTTGGCAATCCGTGACAAAACCACAACAAAACAAATAATCACTAAACTCATAACCACTTGTTGTATTACAAAGTAAATCTATCCCTACTACAGACTTTTGAAAAACTTTGCAAGAAAAGAGTTCATGGCATGATAGACTTTCATAACCTGTCTTTCTGAATCACTTAAACAAAACTCATCAAGGTATCATGTGTGAAACAGAAATAAAGATTGCATACATAAAGAAACATATGTATAAAGATAGAAAAGAAACAACACATGTATAGGTAGGTGAAGAAAAAAAACATACATCATCATCATATATGAAAATAAAGTACAATGTACGTAAATAAATGGTCACAAGACTGGTATACAAAAGGATATAAATAAAGAAGAAAAGAAAATACATAAAGTCCTCACTACATCCCTCAGAAACTACAAAGACTCCCCCTATCAAAAAAATGTCCTATACTAACTCTCCCCTTAAGTACAATACTATTCTCAAAAACACAAAACTACTCCCCCTTTTTTGTCACGAATGACAAAGGGCAACTCACTGAGAGGTCGTCATCTCGTCGTCACTGAAAGAGTCAGCATCATCCTCATCATCATCAACCTCATCTTCAAGTGAGGCCTCCAGAGAAGGAGAGAGAGAACTAGCAAAACCAGCCATGCGAGCCTACCAGTGGGCAATACGGCCTACTCAGGTATTAATCTGACACATCTCATCAGTGAGATAGTCAAGAGAACCACCAAAGTTAGCCTGCATCCACTAAAGCTGCTCTATGATGGCCACGAAGGTCACACCACCAGCCGCAGAGGAAGGAGTAAAAAAAAAGGGTGGAATAGCAGAAGCTGGAGGATCGATTATCTCCACTCATGGCTACTTCGGTCAAATTAAGCCTCACTCCGCCGGACAGAACTAGCGCTGAAGGATCCGCGTGATAGCCAAAGGAAAGATAAGCTTATCACGAGTAGCGGTGTCCTGATCCACATCTATAATAGATGTGATAAAGTGAGAGGGAAAGTCGATGGAAAGATCCTCCGTCAAGGAAAGAAGAAAACGAGCACGAGGCTCAATGATGGAGTTATAGTGAGACAATGGTGTGTGAGTGAATGTCATCACCATGTTAAGGAACTTCGGGCCATTAGTAAAACCCCAGCACGGAGTGTTTAGCTTACCACCCTATATGGAAGAAGTCTCACAAAAGTGAGAGATGAGGTCGTCTCTAGACACGGTCCGGAGATGTGCACAGCCAGGGTATTTAGGATGCACTTCCCTAGGGACGGGTAGTACATCGGATACAATATCCGGAGTAACCACGATACGTATACCTCGAAATGTAGAAACAAACTGAGGCACAAAGGTATCGATGTCGTGTATGTTGGAGTAAAACTCCTGAGTAAACACGACGGGACAACGCACAGGTTTCTCACAGAGAGGTTCCCATCCCCGAGTTCGAATGACATCAGGTAGCGTAGTGTCGAAGAAATCCGACAGAATGACCCGGTGTTCTGGATGAACGCCACAATTCTGGAAGTTCTCAAAGAAGTCCATCTTGGCCTTCTCATCACGAAGCCGAATATAAGATGGAATAGGAGAATCATAAGAGGATGACTTGGAACCACGAAGAGGGTTCCAAGCCGGAGTGGATTTTCTCTGTTTGGGTGCCATAGAGAGGTTCTATCTGTGAGAGAGAGAGAGAGAGAGAGAGAGAGAGAGAGAGAGAGAGAGAGAGAGAACAGAACAAAATAGAACAGAAAGAAACACAACACAAGTTCAGAATAGAAAAGAAAAAGAAAGAACATATGCGTGAAAGATGCATGACCATGTGACGTGCAAAAATTAAAAACATCATGGGTAAAACCCAATCCAAACCTAACAACACTCACAAGTTTAATCAAGCACACATCTAACAAATGCATGAAACATTGTTATAGTGTATAGAAGATGCAATGCATGAACATATAACAACAAATACACAAAGCCCAACCCAAAAATTTAATGGAAAACTTAAAAACCCCAAAACTTAGGTCTAAAATGCATAAATGCATGAAAGGAGAGAAGATGAGAACATTTACTAAGTTTTTTGTGCTTGATCTAGGCCAAAGAACATGTGGGTGAGGAGATTTGTGAGTGAAAAAGAGTTTTGGGTCGAGAAAGAGAGTTTTCTATCCAGAGAGAAGTGAGAAAATGAAAATTGGATCTTGCCTTAGCTATATATAGAAAAGCGTAGCTCGATGTATCGAGGATCTGTTCGAGGTGCTATCGAGAAGAAACCCAGAAATCTCGATGGATCGAGAATGTGTCAAGGATCTATTGAGCAGACAAAGAGGTCAGAAGAAAAACTTGATGGATTGGCCTGCTATCGAGAATCTATCGAGAGCAAAGCAAAGAGGCTCGATAGAAGAAGATGTGTCGAGGTATCTGTCGAGAAGCTTTCGAGTTTGAAGAAAAAGAGGTTTTCAAGGGAGGAAAAACACATAAAGATGAATCCAACAAGCAAGCTACTAAAACAAAGATCCGCTCAACATGTTAAGCTCTCAAAACATCTCTCAACATATAAGCAAAGCATCCATAGATCCAAAACACACACACACACACACTAACCAAGTCTAACCAATTTTATATTTCAAAAATGAGTTAATACAGTTTAATGAGAATATATTAACACATGTATTTCTTGTGATGGCTAAATCTTATTGTACCTGCACATGTATCAAAAGTAGCAAAGAGTATGCGTGTTGTGTGTAAAAACATAGCAAGAGTGCACAAGTTTCTCATATTATGAAGATTCAAGATATGAGGTGATCTAATACACTTCACACACAATCATAACCGTTTGATGGGGACTATTACCTTTGAGGTACATCATATAACTCCCACATCTCCTAGAAACACGCTTACAACCATTTTTAAAAGCATTTTGATCTTTTTGCTTTTCATGCTCTTTGCATATTTTTCTTTTTGAACATTCCATGCATGGGCATATATAGAGAGAAAAGAAATACCCAATTATGTAAGCCAAAAACATCACAATTTTGCTATGTCGGAGCATACAAATGTTATACATGATTAGTGGGCTTTAGTGGTGGGATGATTATTTATGCCTTTCTCTTAGGATTTTCTAGGCCTTCCAGTCAAAAAGAGTGATTAGAGTATAAAGAGTGAAAGATCACTTGATCGTACTCAACACAAACACGAGCTACAAAACTCACATGCTTAGTTGTGCATAGAGATGCTCATCTAAGTTACAAGAGATACAAAGTTTAGAAAACTTTGTTTCAATGGCCATCCAAGGTACACAAGTACCAATATACACAAACACACACTATTTTTGTATTTTTTTGAAATTTCAAATTTTATTTTATTTTATTTTTTGTATAGAACAAAATAAAACAAAACTGAAAACAAACAAACAAAAATGTGTTAAACAAAAACACACAAAGCATAAAGACTAGACTGACTAAAAAACAACTAGAAAGCAAAACAAACAAGTTATGCAAGACCAAAAAGGGAGAGAGAGAAAAAATGACTAAATCACTTTGAGCCTTTTTCTTTCCAAACTTTGGTTTTGGAGGAAGATCATTTCCTAGAGTTGATCCTTTGTTCCAGAGGTGAGGGGGAAGAATTGAAACCGTTCAAATTCGAAAGGAACATGAGGGCCTTGAGAAGATCTTCAAGAGTACCCAAAGATGGTGGAATCTGACCTTGACCACGAAATGATAACACACTATTGCTCAGTTGAGTGGCTAACCACTTATAGCAATTTGGATGAGTGTGTCCCAAAGCTCCACAGTGATGGCAAAAATGCAGCTTCTTCTGTTGAGACTTTTTATTATTGTCTTTCTTAGTCCTAGGGTTCCTAGTCTCTTTCTTTTCAACCTTAGGGGGTGCTCCAAGAATAGATTTTTCTTTGTCTAAGTTCTCACTAGCTATTTCAGTTTTAGCCTCGTTATTTTCAACATCATTATCATTAGCAGGTGAAACAAAAATAGTCTTACTAGAAGTGGCAATATTAGGAGAAGAGAATTCATACCCCAAACTGGTTTTGTCAGAAGCGGAAGCGTAGCATCTCATCGAGCTTTGCACTGGAAGTCCTCTCCAATTGAGCCCTGACTTGAACAACTCCGCTTCAAGCTTCTTAGTCCTTTCAGCCAAGAAATTGTTCTCAAATCGCAATGCTCCAATGGTTTGATTGGCTTTATCAACCTTGGTAGAGAGCTCCTCTTAATCTAGTTCCACATCACTCGGCTTCATGGTGGCCAACCTATATAGTTTCTCATACTTTTCAAAAATCTTATACAATTTTGCATAGGCTATGTGGATGTCATCTTGTTCATCCATTTTCTCAAACTTAGATTCCACCAAGTCCTCTGCTTCATCCACTGCTTCTACGATCCCCTCAATAGGATCCACTGTGGTAGTGAAAGCACTCAAGATTACCTCGTCATCACTATCATCTGACTCAGTCTCAAACTCAGTATTACTCAAGTTAGCAGCAAGAGCCTTGCTTTTCCCAATCGACTTAAGATATGTTGGACATTCTTGTTTCATTTGTCCAAAACCTTGACATCCGAAGCACTTTGGTCCAAAGGGAATAGTATACTAACCGCCATCCTTAGCATCCTTCTTCCCTTTGTCTTGACTTCTGAATTAAAAAGAACTAGATTGCTTACGGTCTTTGTCGAAACCTTTCACATTGGCATTCTTCATGAACTTCTTGAACTGCCTAGTGATGTAGGACTTCATCTTGGAATCTTCATTATCTGAAGACTCATCAGTCTCATTACTTTTGGCCTTCAGTGCCATATTCTTACTTTTGGTTCCTTTCCCAAGTCTAGTCAAACCCAATGCATAGGTTTACAAGTTGCCAGTTAGCTCCATCAAAGGAATGGTGCCAATGTCCTTTGATTCTTCAATCGCTGTTATCTTAGCATGAAATCTCTCAGGGAGAGATCTGAGCACCTTTCTCACAATCTTGAGCTTGGGAATATGATCACCAAGATTGAAGGCTGAGTTCACTATGTCCTTCAGCTTGGCATAGAACTCATCAACGTCTCATCCTCCTCCATCTTTATCTCCTCAAAGCTAATCGTGAGCCTTCAGAGCTTTGAATCCTTGACAGCCTTAGTCCCTTCATAGGTTGTCTAGAGGATGGTCCATGCTTCCTTTGCAGTTTCAGTTGAGGATATTTTCTTGAACTCCTCATTGGTCACCGCGCTGAATAGGGCATTCAATGCTCTGCTGTTGAAGTTTGCATCTTTGATCTTGGCCTTATCCCAATCAACTGGTGCTTCCTTTGGCTTCACCCAGCCAATTTCCACAGCTTTCTAGACCTTCTCATCTAAAGACTACAAGAAAGCTCTCATGCGTACTTTCTAGTATGCATAGTTAGTGCCATCAAATAAAGGTGGCATAATAAGAGATTGTCCTCTATCCATGACAAACAGGGTTCAATGGATCACATAGCAAAGATTAAAACCTAATCAAAGTGTGCTAGCTCTGATACCATTTGATGGGTTAAAAAGCATTGACCCCTTGCAAATTAATTAGTTACCCAATTTAATTAATTAGGTTCAATTACATGCAATAGCGTGGTAACACAAAAAAATCACCAAATTATCTAAATGCAACAAAAAATAAATTTGACAAGGTGATTTTTTTACGAATGGGGAAAACTAGCGAGGTAAAAGCCCACCGGGTGAATTTCAGGTCACCACTCCCAAGAATCCACTATTATCAATCACAAGCGGTTACAAGTATAAGGAATCTTACCAAATCTTTTGGCCTATCCCAAAATACCAACCTACAGTTGAAACCCTACCCCAATACCTAATTGGACTTGTATTGTAGTGGCAATCTTCCAGTTCAATGCACGAATCCCAGTACATGACTAACCAATGATGCACAGATCCAAGTACATGACTAACACTAGCAACTTAAAGAAGATGTTAGCTGCAAATTTCTTCAGTTCATCAACGATGAAGATCAAGAAGCTCCTTGATTACAAAACCCTATGGCGCAAAGACGCAGTAGCTTCTTCAGAGAGAATAATAAACTAGGTCACTTTCTGCTTGTGATCTCTTATGTGACGGCCTTTAAAAATAATCCTTATATATGTCTAGGGTTGTGAGAAGAGAAACCCTATACAAATATACAAGCATGGGCCGAAAGTCAGATCTGAAATTTCTAATTTCTTAAGTCTCGACAGAAACAGCTTATGTTGAGCTTCTATCGAGCTTCAACATTAAATCTCGATAAAAAGGATTTTGTCTAGACTTCTTTTGAGATTTAATGAACAGCTCTTCTTCACTTGTTTCTTGGTCAGATCTTCATGACTTGAACAACATGTTTCTTGAAGTCTTAAACCCATCCTAGATCTACCCAATTACAAGTAAAGTGCGTTTTGTCAAAGGATTAGCCAATTACATAAAATATGTCCCTAACACTGTTAACACGCCCTCACCATACTTTCATAGAGTACAAGGTGGTTAACAGGGGTGAGAATAAGCTTGCTGTTTTGCTAGCTACTCTAGCCACCAAGTTTGTACTAAAGAAAGAAAAAGATGACGTCTAAGTTAAGAAACAACCTAGTTTAGCTCAAGAGGAACTATGTTTCCCTTAGGATTGGTGAGAACCCCTATTAAAGGTAATGGCTCAAGGGAAGTGTGTTGAGTCAGAGTTACCAGCAAACATGAAATACTTCCTTAGAATCAATGGAGATTTGTTTCTTAGGGGAGCAAAAGGTTTACTCATGAAATGTGTTTCAAGGTAGGAGGGATTGACATTGTTGCATAAATTGCATTATGATATCTATGGTGCAAATCTTGATGTCAATCTTTGTAGAAGGTTGCAAAGGCTAGGGATCTTCTGGCCGGAAATGGCTAGTGATTCTAAGGAAGAACAACAGAGTTGTAAAACTTGTTCCGTTATTCCCCCAGATCAAGCAGAAGTGCTTAATAGAGAGCTACTAAAAAAGGACTGGCAGGAACCTTACTTAAGATACCTTTTGTAAGGAATTTTGCCTGCTAAACATGTACAATGGGAGAAGTTGAAAAGATATGTGACCAAGTTTAAAGTGGTGGATGGGAAATTGTTCAAGAAGACTTTCCAAGGGAAACGGATGGTGTGCATTCCTGCTAAGGAACTTAATGGTGTTCTTTCAAACCTGCATGAGGGAGAACTAGCAGGACACCCTGGTGGGAGGAAGTTGTGGCAAATGGCTTTGCACCAGGGATATTACTGGCCCACAATGCAAAGAGATGTTCAAGATTTTGCAAGAAAATGTCAAGAATGCCAAAGGTAGGGAGATGAAATATACACCAGTCATCAAAGTCTTCATTCAACTGTGGCTCCATATCCATTCCATAGCTGGAGGCTGGATTTTATAGGACCTATAAATTCCCCCTCTGAAGGATGTACATGGATATTGGTAGCTACTGAGCTATTTACCAAGTGGGTAGAAGCTGTGGCTCTGAAGAAGGCAACAAGTAAATCAGTGGCTAATTTCTTAAGGGAGAATATAATATGTCATTTTAGGGTACCCAACAAAATTATTTCTGACAAAGGTACACCATTCTTGAATAAGGATTTGCACCGTTTAATAGAATGGTACTCCATTTCTCACACAACATCCACACCTTATCATCCCAAAGGAAATGGCCAAGCTGAGGCCTCCAACAAAAAGATTGCTAAAGATATTGGAAAAATGACTAAGGAGAATGGAAAAGGGGTGGAAGGAGGAGCTTTCTATAGCTCTATGGGCTCATAGAACAGCTAAATCACAAGCTATAGGAGCTTCACCCTTCTCTTTAGTCTATGGCATAGAGGTTGTTATCCCAATAGAATTAGTAAGGCCAGCGATGAAACTAGCAGAGATTGCAGGAATACCCAAAGAAGACACTTTGGAAATTGTGGAGAAAATGCGCAACAACGCTGCCTCTCATAACCGCCTTTATCAGGCTAACATGGCATGAAAGCCAAGTTAAAGAACGGAAGTTTCAAGTGGGAGAACTTGTTTGGAAAACTGCCCCGAACTAGAAGACTTTAATAGTCTTGCTCTACTCTCTTTATTTTATTAATGGCTGCTTTAGCCACTTTTGCATATTCACCAGTCTTCTCAAGGAGGGAATTGTAGGTTTCTTACAGTCCCACTGTTCTTTCATCTTCCTCATCATCGAATTCCTCTACTATCCCCATTGACTCCACTTCCGTGTGCTCACCAATCTCTTCCACTAACACACTCAAATCATCTGAAGATTCCACGGGAGCAATGGTCATAAATGCGAAGTAGTTTCGTTCTCTATCACAGCTTTCTTCCGAGTCTGAATTAGAGGAGTCTGAGTCACTAAGAGTAGTGGCACACACTTTACCCTTCCCTCTCAAATAGTTGGGACACTCCTTCTTGAGATGTCTATGACCGTTGCATTCATAGCACGTGATTCCTTGAGAGGATTGAGAATCCTTCCCATCTTTCTTTTTGAAATCCTTTTTCTCCTTCTAGGAATTTGGGAATTTTCCCTTCTCCGCAAACTTTCCACTCGTTTGGAACTTCAAGAACTTTCGGAAGTTCTTAACAAGATACACCACTTTTTTTCAACCTCATCCTCATCCAATAAGTCTTGAGCTTCCACTCACTCATTGATTGTCTTTAGAGCAAGAGATTTTCTCTTCCTTTATAATGGGAGAGATAGCTCATAGGTTTGAAGTGAGCCAATAAGTTCTTAAACTTCGATGTCATCAAGGTCCTTGCTCTCTTCAATGGCAATAACCTTTGCACAGAAGCTCTCTGGTAGTGATTGTAGAATTTTTCTCACAATCATGGAGTCATCCGTCTTTTCCCCCAAGTTAAATTTCCCAATTACCACTTCATTGAGCTTTCCATAAAATAAGTCGAATAACTCATCTTCAGCTCTTCGAAGCTTGTGGTAAGCATTTGCAGCTTGGTGTCCTTCACTTTTTTGGTTCCCTCATAAGTTGTTTCCAAAATTTGCCATGCCTCCTTGGCAATCGTATCATGAGAAATCCTGTGAAACTCATCAGGAGAAACACCATAGAAAATAGCATTTAAAGCCTTGCTATTAGAGTTAGCTGCCGCAAGGGCTGCCTTATCCCATTTGGATTTGGCGGCCTCTAGCCTACTCCATCCAATATCTACAGCATCCCAAACACTCTCATCAATAGAACATAGAAATGCCCACACACGGACTTTCCAAAATGCATAGTTGCTTCCATCAAAATATGGAGGAGCATTAAGAGATTGAGATCAATCCATCTCAAAAGGGGTAAAGGATCACACTCAGGTAATGAAACCACAACAAGTGCACCCGCTCTAATACGAATTGAAAATTCAAATAGTGTGTAAAACACCTATGAATATTTAGATCCCCAAATAAAAATTACCAACACAAGCTTATAAATAAACAACATATGTGCGGAATATGAATATAAGCTAAACCCAAATAGGTAAAACACTCTAATCCATAATTAATCACAAACATAGCAGAAATTAAATTGAAAATAGTAAGGGAAGAAAGATGCAAACACAAAGATAACACGACGATGTGTTATTGAAGAGGAAACCGAAGTACTCAATGAAAAACCTCTTCGCCGCCCTCCAAGAGGTCAATAATCCACTAGAGAATAAAGTTGAGATACATGAATAGTAAAATACCATCCAAGCCTAATCTACCTAGTGTACCTAAGCCCTCCAAGCTTCTTGCTCCAACAGGGTTATGCCAAACCTTGTCTTCTCTAGCTTACCGGATCCCGCAATCGCCCATTGCATCAACCAAAATGAATTGATCCCTTCTGAACTGCTTCCCAAGCACCAAAATACCTCCTCATTGATATGGGTATGGTGAGATAAGGATTTGGCCAAATGTACCTCTCAAGGATATGTCAATGGAGAGGGTGGGAGTATAGGAATTTGGAGAATCAAAGGATGAAGATTGTGGATAAGTCAATCTTGTTTTTCTCTAGGGTTTCTCTCTCAAAATTCTCTTTGGAAGCTCTCTACATTTCGTGGGTATAAGAGTATTTATAGTAGTGTGTATGAGGAATGCGAAGAATCATGTTTCAACCAAACAGGGCATTCTGGCGACTCGAGCTCGCGACTGGAAGAAGTTGATAGTTTGAGTCGCGAGCTAACTACCTTGCCACACTGGAAGTTTTTTCTTGTAATGCTCTAACTGTCATGACCCTTCAGCTCCCCCTACATGCTTCACACATGTGCCATTTTAGTGACTTACCAGTCATGAGCCAGTCGCGAGACTCCCTTAAATTGCACACTTCTTGAGATTTCTTTACACTCTCTCACACAGTACCCTTACATAATTCCCACCTAAATACATGGTATTTAATTTCTATATTACAAGCAAATTTGGTACGGAATAAAAGCAACACATGATTGAATAAATTCAACCTTACATGCTTCACACGTGTGCCACCTTTGGCGACTTGCCAGTCGCAAGATCCATTCGCAAGGCTCTTCTTGAGTGAACACATCTTAAGTTTTCTTTACACTCTCTCACACACAACCCTTACATAATTTCCACCTAAATACAGGGTATCAAATTGCTAAATTACAAGCAAATTTGGCATGGAATAAAGCCAACACATGATTGAATAAATTCAACCTTACATTTTCAACCCATCCAAACATACCCTTAGCTTTTCCCCTCACCAAACTTGGCATTTATGTCAAAGTATTACTAATTAGTTGTCAAATTTTAATGAGATAAATGCATTTATTATCATGCATTAATTATCTTGGTATATTAATTACTAATAGGGTCATTAATAATACACACATTGGAACAATACTATTTTCTTTAGTGGCCACTCTTTAATACTTCCAAAATTAACTCTAGTATATAATTATTAATAATCCACCTTTTTATACGGAAAATTCTTAGGCACTCCCTAAGTATAAAGAAATGGTGTTCTCTCCTCTCACATTCATAGTAGATCCCACCATGAATTTAATGAGTGGACCCCTCCATGAATGTGAGAGGAGGGAGCACCATTCTCTATACTCCGGAAGTACCTAAAAATTACTCTTTTTATTCAATCAAGGTCTTCCATCCACTTCGGTTCAAAGATTCTGTTAAATAATTAACTAACTAATAAAAACTCTCCAACATTTTCCTATTAACCAAACAGTAAAGGAGAAAAATCTCACAAAATCATCCACAAACACTAACACAATCCCTGGTAGGTTTGGATTGGGCTGAGCCCATGATGATTTTTATATTGCATGTCACATGTTCATGCAATCCCATGCATACGTTCTTTCCTTTTAATATATTCTTTGATATATTTTGAACTATTTTGGGACTTTCCTGATTGTCTTCTCTCTCTCTCTCTCTCTCTCTCTCTCTCTTTGTGTGTGTTTACGTTAGTCTGCTTCTATGGCACCCAAATGTAAATCTGCTCCACCCCGGAACCCTCTTCGTTCTGGGGCATCCTCTTTTGCTGACACTACTCCTTTCTCTGTCCAGTTCCGTGATGAGAAGGCTAAATCGGACTTCTTTGATAACTTTTCTCGATGAGGCATTCATTCCGAACGCCAAGTCATCTTGTCAAACTTCTCCGACACTAACCTACCCACTGTCATTCATAGTTGGGGTCGGGAGTCACTGTGTGACATCCCGGTCACCTGTCCATCCATGTTGATCCAGGAGTTTTACTCCAATATGCATGGACTTGATTCTTCAGTACCTCTTTTCATTACTAACTTCGAGGTACATGCATAGTTGTCACACCGCAGATTGTTTCGGATGTGCTCCATGTCCCCAAGGTTGAGTTTCCTGACTACCCTGGTTGTGATCGTCTTAAGACAGTGTCTAAAGACGAGCTCATTTTTGCTTTCTATGAACGTCCATCCAATTAGGGTGAGCGCCAATTCACTTACTGTTCGGGCTTTGCAAAAGGCCCACGGTTTTTGAACATGGTCATGACTTTTGTTTTACACCCTATTTCTCATTATAACTCTATTACAAAGCCCTATGCTCGGTTTTTTCTTTCTTTGATAGAGCATCTCACTATAGATTTTCCATCTCATTTCATTCTTTCTATCATAGATGTATATAGAGATACAGTGACCCATGATAAGCTCATTTTCCCTTCAGCTATCACGAGGCTTTTATGCCATTTTGAGGTTCATTTTCCCTATTCCGATCCCTTTCCTATCATGGGTGCTATAGATGCTGGCATCATTAAACGTAGTGAGGCGCAGTTTCGTTCAAGACGGTCCGGATCGACAGCCACTCCGACTCCTTCAACTCCATCCACCTCCGCTCCCTCTACTTCAGCAAGAGGTGTGACCCTTGATGCGATCATGGCGTAGCTTCAACTCATGGATGCTCGCCTTGATACACTCTCTACTGAGTTGTATCAAGTGAACACCCGTGTTGGCCATATTGCTAGACGACAGGCTCCCCTTGGTGGTTTTGTGGAGTCTCCCTCTCCTGAGGATTTTCAGTGCGCAACCGATCTGAGTCCTCCTTTTTAGTGTCAAACTATATCTCTTCATTGGAAGTTACTTCTTGTACAAAAACCTCTAGGGTTGAAAAAGTGACTTTAGCTTTGGGGAGAGCTTGAGGGATAGAGTCTGTAACTTGTCAAAGGTCAAAAATAGAGAAAAGAAGAAAAGTTACTTGAGTTTAGGGATAAAGAAGAGGTTACAAGACAATTACTATGGAGAAAGAGTGTACCTTGGGCTTTTTACTAGAAGGGGTATTCGTGTTCTTATTTCTCATGGTACTCGAGGGTTTGGCTTTTGGAAGGGGTTTCAAAGTCAAATATCCTTGAAAAATAGATGGAACATCCACTCGTTGGGCACCACTTTCCCCGAAATTCCTAACACATTCCCCGATGTCGAACCACCATGATTTAAACCTAGGTGAAGGTAGTCCATTTCTGGTGGGGGAAGTGAAGGGGGTCTTAGGTTTTGACACTTAAATCTTGATAAGATTTTCCTTTTTAAAGGCTAAAGAAGCTACCACAGCAGGTAAAGCTGAGGTAGAAAGATGTCCTAGGATGCCTTGGTCAAAACCAAGTTGGCATGCAAACCTATAGGGGCTGTCGGATTGAGTTTCATACTCATCTTGAAAACGAGCCTGGAAGTGAGAAGGAAAAGCACAAGCAATAAAAGAAAGTTCTTCTTCAGACCAAGGGGTGTCTCTGTAACGAGAGACATAGATGTTTTCTAAGGAGGTGAATAGTGGAGGAAGTCTGCCTTCCAAAGCAGAATAAGGTCTAAATGTCCAATCCGTTGGGTCATCTAAAACTTTGCTAAGGAAACTGTTGGAAGATACTGCTACTTTATTCCAATGCCAAGAGCGTGGCAAACCTTGGGGTAATGGCAAACTGGTCTTATAAGAGCTCAACACTTTAAGGACCCGAGCATAATTCCTAAAGTGTTCCCACAACCATATTTGTAAAAAAGCAACAGGTAAAAAAGTTTCAACAAGGAATCTACCCCAAGAACGTTGCAAGTCAAGGGTAAAATGATATAAGTGAGAATATAAAGTTCCTAGAAAATATGGGGTAAGGGGGGGAAAGATTGTCCTCTAGCTAATTTAGCAGCTAAAGGGAAATGTCTACTTAGGATCTTTTCATGGGGATAACCCTCAAACAGATGGTGGGAAAGTAAGAAGACAATAAAGGCTTTAAGTTTATAGGAGCTAGAGTTACCTTCTTCAACAACAAAGTCAATGCCTTCTTTCAGAGAGTCTCTATTGGCTTCCTCATCCACACCATCAGCATACTCCCTCCAAAAATATCTGACCCACCCCTAAAAGTTGGCTCTGGAGCCTTTGTCTCCACCAACACTAGTGTCCTCTAGTATTTCATTCTTGGGGGCTTTCCCTTTCCTTGCTGCTTTCAGAACTAGTTTCTTCAAAGTTTTCTTCACCGCATCTTCAAGGAACTTCACAGCTTTGGACTCATCAGGAGATAAAGAAATGTTGACTACTTCACCATCTCCAAATAGGGGGAGTCTCAATATCTCATAAACTTCTTCTAAAGATATAGAGATTTCTTGACACCCTGTGAAGAATGTGTGGGAAACAAAATTCCAGCTGTATAAAAGAGAAAGCAAGCTTTCACTATCCTTACTGATCTCTAAATAAGAGAATACAAGGATGGTCTACAAGAGCTTTACTTTCTACAAGATGTCCATGAAAGGAGGGTGAGCCAATACCCTTCGACACCAGCTTCTCCAACCTCTAGAAACTGAAGTGTGAGATTTGAAAACCACATCTATGGTGTGAGCAAAATCTCCTCTGTAAGTACCGAGCCTGGGAATGTGCTTCAGTTCCATATCCATAGTTAGGAGATCATCAGATTCCCCGCATGAGGTGTAAGGAGGGTCTTTAGAGCAGGGAGTTGAATTCCAATCAAGACTTTTGTCAAATAAGTAATCTTCAAAGAAGGAAGGGATGATCCACTATTCTTCTATGGAAGGATTTTCATCTCCTCCTAGAAGGGGTTTGTTACCTTTTAAGGTAGAAAATTCTACAAATTTGGTAGTGCTAGATTGGAGACTGCGTTTCACACCCATGAATTAATTTGTGAGAAGAGTTTTGGATTTCGGATTTAAGAAGGAAAAGAGGAAGATAAGGGAGAAAAGAGAAAAATAAGGAAGGAAATATTTGTTTTTCCTTTTATAATTTGATGAGATAGTATTTTCCCTCCAAAAGAAAGCAGTTCAAAAAGAGAAGACATTTCTTTTCAAAATTGACACGTGTCAGTGTGGGAGAAGAAACTGAGTTTCTGACAAGGAATGGTAGTTAATGATGCTAAAATCAAGAAAACCTCCTTTACAGTCCAAGGGCAAAGGCGCAACCCTTCAATAACGGGTATGATTTAATTTATTGCATTTCATATTTGATTAACTGATATGTTTATTCTTATGTGTTGTGCAAGAATAATAAAATAAACATATAATACAACAATAAATAAAAACAATAAACATATAATAATAACTTTCTTTCTTTTATAGATTTTGGTGTCTAAAAGTTTTTTTTTACAAAACAGAAAAAAAAGGGGATTTACATGATTTGGCCCCTATGACCTATCACCTTTTTTTTCTAAATTACAAAAGAACACAAAAATTTAAGCTCAAAATAAGAAAGATAAATTTTTTACAACTTAAGCCAAAAGTTTGGCTAAACAAAATAAACCTAAAATAAAATATATGAAAAATAGCAGCAAGTTCAACGACGAGCACTTCAAGGAGACCTTGGCACATAGGCATCCATATCATCCACAGAGTCTTTTTGGGGATAGCCCGGAGCCAAATACTCCATCTCCTCTTCATCATCATCTTCTTCTTCCTCCTCCTCGCCCTTATCATCCCCCGAATCGGAGTCATCAGAAAAGCCTTTAGAGGAGATGTCAGAGGAGTCTACCTCTTGGGAGTCAGAAAGCCCCGAAGCGCTGGACCCTAAACTTGAGCAACTCAGCCTTCGCCTTCTCCTACGGCAAGTGGGTGCTTCCAAGAATGCAGCAATCGCTACATCTTCAGCTTCCTCTTCAGCCCTCAACCGAAGGTCTACGAAGTTCTCCTCCTCCTCATCACTCTAGTGAAAGGGAGCAACTTCCTCAGGAATGAAAACCTGAAGAGGCAGAGGAAAAATGGGGAAAGGAGGAGGAGAATGCAGAGGGCTTGGTGGTGGGGAAGGAGTACGATCAGAATAAGCACTCCCAAAAGAGCCCAAGGAGTGGTGGAGGGAGTTTGAGCCGTCGGAGGAAGAGGTTGACATTTTTCGTGAACGTAAAGGTTTTGAAGAAAGAACAGAAAGATACAAAAGGAATGAAGATTAAAGAAAAATCATTCTCTATTTAAATTCTTTAACTACAAAGACATGGCAATAATGAGGAGTAATGTATGTCTGCTAAAACGCAAGAAACAAAGAGGCGCCAAAACAGTTAGAAGCACCCTTTCGAGCCACGTGTCCATTTTAAATGTCACAAGGCATAAGTACTGAAGTTTTAGTTCCTGAACCAATGTGATTGCCAAAGGCTTTTGCCATTAAACGCCATTGACAGTCAGGGGGCTAATGTACATAACACCACTAAGGCATAGGAGAATGCATGAGTGGTTGAATTCGGACCTTACACATGGAGCAGCTATGAGGGAAGGGAGAATAGGTGTTGGCTAAGAGATTTTGTCTTGGTCAGTGACAAAGGCATGACTGCCTTGGGAATGAAGTAAGATATACACCTAAAATATTACTCAAGTACTCACCAAAAGGAAGATAGTGACCTTTTAAGGTCAAAGACTATAAGGACACCCCTTATTGGTTGAGTTCATCAAGAGTCACCTTGGGGAACACGTGTACCAATCACAGTACTCCTGATGTCCCTCTCAATGTCCAAGACTTGTCTCCCACGTAGTAGCAATGCTACCCACCCACGGGTCCCAGTGCCACGTTGGCACATCTCTTATCCCTTAGTCAACAAATAATATCACAATTTTAAAAAGATCTTAAAAGATAGAATATGATGACTTGACACCTGTCCTTGTACTCAGCCATGTTCCTTAGAGTATAAAAGGAACATGCAGCTGAACTTCTAGGGTAAGAACCCAACCAGATATTTTGGGAGATGAAAGTGGAGAGTTGGTAGGAAAGAAATGCAACTTTATTGTAAATTGTTCTCTTTCTGAAACTTAATATGAGCTAAGCCGAGCAAGAATGTTACGTTCTTGCTCAAACTATGGTTTTTTATTCCTTCTCTAGGGTTTTCCACGTACATCATGTGTTATTTTGATAATCATCTTCTTTTTCTTGTCTAAATGTGCATCTTTTTTATGTCCTACCATCACTCTCTATTTTCTTATTTTGAGTGTTGAGCATCATGTCAAAGCTTGTATCTATTTGGGCTTTCTCATGCAAATGTACTGTTAGACAACTTGTTTCACTTCCATAAACAAGCTCAATTCTAACTTGCACATATAATAAGAAAAGGGTAAATTGTAAATTACACCTCTAAAGTTTGGGGTGATTGGATTTTACACCCTAAAGTTTTAGAAACTTGATTTTACACCCTGAAGATTGGTTCCATTAGCAATTCACCCCCATAGTTAGTTTCCACTATTAAGTGACACATCATCTTGCTGATATGTTTTATTTTTGCCAAATCAACCCCAAAACAACATCGTTTCAGTAATGACTACGTGAATAGCTACCACAATCAAAATTCAAAACTACATTGTTTTAGACCTAAACTAAAAACATAAACACTTATTTTAAACGGCAGGCCAAACTCTAAAATTTAAATATAAAAATAACAAATAAAAAATAAAAACACAAAGAAGGCAAACCTCATGCTTCCCTAACCAAAACCCAACTAACCCAAGCCTCCTTAACCTAAACCTCATGAACCTAGGCGGTGACAGCAGCGGCAACGCCAATAGTGAGCTACTCTTCTCTTTTTCTCTCCTTTTGAATTTGGCTTTTGTAGTCTTAGGTTTTTTTTTTTTTTGGTTGGGGGGAAGGGGGGGGGGGGTTTGCTAGATCTTCATTCATGAAATCACTGGGCCACAAACAAATAGCCTCCACCTTTTGTAAGAAAAGAGAGAGGAAAGCATAAATTAAGAATTAAGGAGTAACAATGAGTGAAGGAAGAGAAGTGAGTATAACGTTAGAGCACACACCAACATAGGTGGTTGCATCAGTGTGCATTGTGATTGTTGCCATTTCTCTTGCAGTGGAACGTGTCCATTTCACCAGCCAAACTTTGACAAGAAAGAACCAGAAACCCCTTTACGAAGCTTTACAAAAAGTAAAAGAAGGTCTTTCTTTCTATTATATATATATATATATCCAATTTCATTCTGCGTTTACTTTTTTTTTGGTTTTTCTTCTATTCTAAAGTGAACTCTATATCTTAAAATGTGTATATTGGTAGAGTTGATGCTTTTGGGGGGGGGGGGGGGTGGGGAATGGGAAAATGCCCCTTTCAAAAAAAAAAAAATCCAGCATTTTCCCCCATTTTCCAAACTAATAAGGGAAATGCCCTTCTTTTGAAACTTGATTTTTTCAAAATCGAGTTATAAAAAATTAAAAAAAAAAAAAAATCATGGTGCCCTATAGCGGCATTTTAAGGAGCCTATAGTGACGTTTTAAGGACCTATAGTAGCGTTTTGTAATCCGATCTCCATGAAGTCGAGTTACATGCAATTTTTTTTCTTTTTTTACCTATAACTCGACTTCATGGAGATTGAGTTACAATACGCCACTATAGGTCCTTAAAACGTCACTATAGACTCCTTAAAAACGCCACAATAGGGCTTAACTTGATTTTGAGAAAATCGAGTTTCAAAAGAAGGACATTTCCCTAATTAGTTTGGGAAAGAGGGCAAAATGCTGAATTGTTTTTTTAAAAAGGGCAAAGGCCAATTTTTTCCTGCTTTTGGTATTCATATCATTGCCTGCCATTTAAGCTACATGTTTGTGTTTTAAGTTTAGGCCTGAAACGCGTAGTTTTGATTGTGCCAGCTATTCACTTAGTCATCACTGAAACGTCGTAGTTTTGAGGTAAATTTAGTAAAAATAAAACACATTAGCATGATAATATGTCACTTAACAGCAGAAACTAACTATGGGGGGTGAATTGCTAACAAAACCAAACTTTAGGGTTTAAAATCAAGTTTTTGAAACTTTGGGGTGTAAAATCCAATCAACCCCAAACTTCAAGGGTGTAAATTAGGCCTATTCATGGATATATCGACACCAACAGAACCGGACTGACCGCACCGCCACGCCCTGCTCAGGGCTCCGCCGAAGGTTTCCGGCACGGTGGTCGGCGGTAGATCTTCACTACCAACATCGGACTGGTGCAGCCATCGGCGCTGAGATGTGCACACCAACAAAGACCGAACCAACCTGAGCATGTTATATATATATATATATATATATATAGAGAGAGAGAGAGAGAGAGAGAGAGAGAGAGAAAGAGATGGGTTCAAGTTACACATGGTGTAACTCGAAAGAATTACACATTTTCTAAACTATTGGATTTAAGTAGATCCAATGGTTAAAAAAGACACTTATTAATGATAATATTCTAATTAGAATCTCATTAATTATCCCTAATTTATTACCTTCCATA
This sequence comes from Quercus lobata, assembly GCF_001633185.2. NCBI lineage: Eukaryota > Viridiplantae > Streptophyta > Magnoliopsida > Fagales > Fagaceae > Quercus > Quercus lobata. Next base: position 14,391,405 of record NC_044910.1, read on the forward strand.
CCTATCTCTAAACCAAAACAAAGGTCTACGTTTCTCTCTCTCTCTCTCTCTCTCTCTCTCTCTCTCTCTCTCTCTCTCTCTCTCTCTATAATTCACATTTTTCTCTACCCTCTCTTTCTCCTCCATCACTCAAATCCCTTAAAGATGCAGTTGAAATTTTGGAAAGCTGAGTTGAAGAAGGAAAAGTGACACATGCGAATTAAAATCTGTAAAATCTTTCCAAGTCTCAAATGGGAAAAAGGTTACATCAAATCTTATTAGGGATCACATTTTAAACACCAGCGTACAAGACCAGATTACTTATTTTCCGCAAGACTATGGTGTATTAATATGTACATGATTTAGTTCCCTTCCTTCAAAAAAAAATTTTACAAGATAGAAATGAAGGCAAGCTGTGAAGCTAATAACAACAGCGCTGGCACAACCATAACATAGATTAAGTTTAATTTGAAAATAATTATTTTTAGGTGATGAAATAAATTTTGGCCAATCCTTTTATAGATCCTTAAAGGCTTGAGTACAGGAAAGCATTTGGTTTTTCCTTGGTTTTGTGGATGTTCTTGGAGTCATCTTTTGGTGTGGATTTTTTTAATTGTTTTATTCTGTGGATGTTGATAAATTTTTGCTTTTGTCCACTCCTCTTAACAACTTGTCTAGCCTCAAGAATGGGAAAGAAAAAATTCAGTATGAGGATAGATGGGCTGGACACGTAGGATATTAGATCGTACTATTTTTGGACAGAAGAAGACATGATAATGTCCAAGCAGTGGAAGTGGAGAAATTATACAGTCCTCTGGAGGACCATATCACTTGTCCACTATTCCATTAAAAGACTCTCACTTGTTCAAAATTGTTTGATTCAGTAATTAGTTTCTGTTTAAAAAAAAATTTCTAACTTAGCAATTTTAAACAGGTGGGGGTTTCTTAGTAGAATGATGGACCACGTCACTTGTCCACTATGAGGACCTTATAATTTCTCATGAAGGTGGAAGAGTGATGAAGGAGAGAGAAACATATACATTTTTTTGGTTTAGAGATAAGTATGAAATGTCATAAATAAGGGATAATAAATGAGATCTTATTCAGAATATTAGCATTAATTAGTATCTTTTTTGACCGTTGGATTTACTCAAATCCAATGGTTTAAAAAATGTGTAATTTTTTAGAGTTATACCAGGTGTAACTTGAACCCATCTCATATATATATATATATATGTGTGTGTGTGTGTGTGTGTGTGTGTGTGTGTGTATGTGTGTGTGTGTGCTTATAAATATCATACCATTCTAAGAAGAGCTGAAGAGAAGAGGCCACCTAAGCCTAACGTTCTCATCCATGAACAAGTCAAAAAACATTTTTGAATTCTTATCCATGACCATGAACAGGCCTAACGTTCTTATCAAAAAAAAAAAGAATTAAAAAAGAAGTTAATGTGTGTGAGTGAGGCTACCTTTCTCAGTCAAAAAACGTGTGTCAGGAGGAATAGCCGAATAGTCTCATCACTGAGTGTGAGTGGTCTTGTCTAGTAACTCTAAAGACTTCCCACTTGCATTTTTTGAAAAAAAAATGCCATATGGCCCTATGGGTACAGTCTTGCCACTTGCATTTTTTGAAAAAAAAAAATTTTAATGCCGCATGTATTAGTCACTAACTCACTGTCTTCCCACTTGCATTTTTTGAAAAAATAAAATAAAAAATGATGTCGTATTGTCACTATTTGAGTAACTGATAGAGTCATTTACTGTGCAAAATGTATTTTTTTCTCTTTTGATCTCAGCCACACACATCTTTTCTCTTGAGTTGTCTCCTACTCAAACTCAGCTACTCTCATAATTTGATTTCTCCTCTTTAGTCTTTAGACTTCTGCTCCTCTCATGGTCTCACCTCTCAGACTCAGAACTCAGTCACTCATTAGTCATCAGCCACCTTCATTTTTCTTCCCTCTCAATCTCAAAATCTCAAGCTCTCACCTAACCATTTTTCTCTTCTTTTTTGCTCTCAGCCACATAATGTTTCTTCCAAACCCTTATCCCACCGAACAATTAGTAGTGTTTCCCTCTCAATCTCAAATTTCAAGCTTCCACCAACCATTTTTCTGTTCTCTTTTGTACTCAGCCACATAATTTTTTTTTTTTCCATACCCATATAACCGAATGAACCACACCAAGCCGCTAAGATTAACCGCACCTTGTGTAGACCAGTTTTTACCTTCCAAAAGTGAGGTGTGGTCAAGCATAGGGTGAAACCGCACCCTATAGGTGTGGTGCAAAAAACCTCTCCAAAACTGACCGAACCGAACTGAATACACCCCTAGTGTAAATTGCAATTTATTTAGAAGAAAATTAAGGATATAAAGTTAAATTACAAATTTTAGACAAAAACACAAAACCTACCCTCCAATTATCACTATAATTTATTTCAAGCTTCTAACTTTGCTCTTGTTCAATTGAATCTTTTAATTTTCAAATTTATTCAATCATGGTCTTTCAACCACTTTTGTTAGAAGATTTATTAAGTATTAACTAATATTAAAAAAATTCAAAAAATAATCTACATAAAAATATATAAAAATATATAAAAATAATTTTTGAAAAAAAACAAACAAAAAAAAAATTCAGCAAACTCTCCTTGCAATTTTCCAATATGAGAAAAATTTTATTTTCCCAATCTCACAACATCATCCACAAACACAAACACGACCCCTTCTCTGTCTTGTTTATTGTAAATATTAATCAACAAATATATCGGGACTAAGATGAAATCCTATCTAGAATGGAATTGAAGCAAATTTTTTAACAAGCAATACGAGAATATAAAAAATAAAAATAAATCTATGCTTAATTTAAAGGAAAATAACTAATTATTTGTCTTTTCACTCAAGTAACAAGTTCAAATTTTAATTATTTTAATGTTAACAATTTGTGTTTCCTCTTTCTGATTATATGTAATACAATTAAAGTCGATTTCCTATATATACATGGACTATAAGATAATTTCTTACAAAATATTTCAAAATGTACGCGAAAAATCAGCTAGTATATGAAAATAATGCACATCATTTACCAAATTACGAGAAATTATAAGGTCCTCATGGTGGATCATGTCACTTTTGCCTAGTGGTCCACTATTCCATTAAAAGACTCCACCTGTTTAAAAAATTACTGACTCAATTTATGATAAAAGCAAAAGTGAAAGATAACAAAATTTAAGCATTATCTATTTTAAGCACTCAGGGAAAAAAAAAAAAAAATCATTCTTTTAACGGCAAATGTTAAGGTGAAAAAGTTGTTTGTGTTTCATTTTATCATAACAGAACATAGTTTTTTATTCTTAGTTCTTACTGCATTGCAATATTAGACACTCAAATGACTGATGGAGGTATGCTTTTGTCAATGGCTTCTATCATAATAGAACACAGTTTTTAATTTACATCCTTAATCATACACTGCCTTATTTAACAACCTCATATCTAGTCGAACACTACAAATCCAAATGATGTTATGTTTGTAGATGGCGTTGAAGCTAGATATCACATCTGATATTTTTTTAGGAGATGTTGATAAGATGTATTAGTTATTTTATTTCAAGGCTATATGATTTTATTATAATAATATCTTGATGTGAAAAATGTAATTTTTTTTTTTTAATAGATAGCGTTTAAATATTTTTATCTTTTACTTTTATTTTTATCATAAACTTGAGTCAACAAATTTTTAAACATGTAGGGAGTCTTTTAATGGAATGGTAGACCATTAGGCAAAACTAACGTAATCCACCATGAGGATCTTATAATTTCTCCCAAATTACCTTCCTGCACGCTGATTTTATCATTAGAAAGTCAGCAAATACTTCTAAAATAAAAATGAAATAATAATAAATTAGCCTATTATTTATTTATATTTTATTGAATTCATTTGTGCTATCACAATAGGAGGCAGCACTCTCCGGATAAAGCAACTGTTATTTCACCGAAACATACATTGTGCTTTAAGAAGCACAAACCTCGAGAAAAAAAAAATTAAACTGTTTGTTTTGCTACTTTGCAAGGCAGCAGTCAGGAATAGCGGGGCATGGACAGTGATCAATACCAGCTCTGGATCCCATGGCTAATGGCATGGTTATGAACATGATCACTAGGAATGCAAGCACCAGCTTGATAAAAAGTTGAAAAAGCTGCTCCATATTTGGTGAACTAGATGTGGTTCCTTTGTCTTTTTTTATTTATGAAGATGTGGCTCTATTTATAGTAGAGAGCCTCCCATAATTTGGCAAATGATGTTCGTTATTTCCATACTTATCAGGATCACAATCTGCTATAATTTTGGCAAATGATGTTATTAAGTACATTATTTTCATACTAAGATTGTCAGGGTCACATCTGTAATCTAAAATTAGGGGAGGCTCTCTACTATAAATGGAGCCACATCGTAGATAGCCTCCCCTAATTTTAGATGTACGTGGTTCCATTTATAGAATTATTGTAGAGAGCCTCCTCTAATTTTAGATTGCAGATGTACTTACATCATTTGACAAAATTATAGCTGATTGTGTTCCTGACAAGTTTGGAAATAACGAACATCATTTGCCAAATCGATCACCCTTCAACTGGCTGATTTTATCTTTAGAAAGTCGGCAAATATTTCTAAAATAAAAATATAGATTAGAATAAGAGTATAGATCTAGTCAAAATTGATAGAAATTTAATTCTTATTTATCGATTATTATCTTATCTGTGTTTTTTTTTTTTTCAATAAATTAAATAAATACTTCGTGTATCTGAACCCATCATTTAAATAAATTATTAAAACAAAGACCAAGTCCATTGACAGAATAGAGAGAAATAGATACATTGATTCACACACACTCGGATTATATTTGTTTAATTTATTATTGTCAATATGGATGTAAACCTTAAAAAAAAAAAAAAAAAAAAAAAAAAAAAAAACCCACAACATCAAAAAATTATTCAGCAACATCAAGCAATTATGCATAGTAATGTTGCCTAAGATTTCGGGTGGCTGTAAACCATCACTTTTTTTTTTCTTTTTCTTTTTCTTTTTTTTAAGAATAATTCAATAGTTACAACACAAAACAAGCACATAAAAGAATTACTTAGGCGAAAGCCAAAAAGAAGAACAAGCACAAAACAATAAAACTGAAATATTATCTTTTTTTTTTTTTTTTTGGTGCTCATAGAAGATATTTGGTTGCACTTAAAATGCATTCTCCTTATAATTTTATAGTTAGAGGTTATAGTTGTAGATACACAAAGGTTGTTCAAATTCTTTTTCCCGTGTTTAGAATGCAAATTAACTTTTTATAGAAAATTATGTGAAGTTTATGGGGAGAAATTTATTGTCTTAATACATGTATGGGAGAAATTAATCTTCCTATTGACCAAAAAATAAAATACATTTATGTGAGAAACTATGGATTTGGCTTACCGCTAGTACTTTTCCAACTGAACATCTCCTTTTGTTTTAAATATTCAATAGCAAATGGTAATGAGTTTTAATCTTCACATTTTATTTAGTTATTAGGTGATGTGGTAGTTTCTCATTAAAATAAAAGAAAATTCCAGTTAAAAAAGTATTGGAGGTAAGCGAAATCCGAAATTAATTACTCTCATAACGTGCTCAAATAGGAAAAAATAGGTAATAACTCAAATGAAAATAAAAAGAAATAGAGTTGTTCTTACATTTGTCATTATTTTATGCTTTGTCTAAAGGACACGTGTCATGATTGTATGCATCCATCGGTTGTAATGCTCAAAATTAGTGAAAACTCCTAAAATGTCCTCAAAATCAAGAAATTGTTCAACAACATCGGGTGATTATGCAAAGTAATACTCTTACTCTCAAATATTAGTAAATCCAATTAATTAAATTCATGATCTTCATATGAGAACAAAGAACGTTGTTCTAGCAATATTAAATAATATTTCTACTTGTAAAGGAGGAGATCTAGCATGTTTAGCATGAAAAGAATGGACGTTATATCCCAAATTCCTTTCATTCTTGTGATCCATGTTTAGAAAATTAATAAAGACTCCTAAAGGCACTTGACATTGAGTAATTATTCATAGGAATGTTATCCCTTCTCAAATAATAGTGCATCTCACTAATTATAGAGTCCAAATTTGATAAAAATGTGGTATAAAACTCATATTTCACACCATCCAGTATTACACCTACCAATAGATAACATATGTAAAACCAACCAATATTATGTAAAACATGAATTTAATTAGTATTGGCTGTAATACTGTGATACTTGTTTACACCCACCAATAGATAATATACACCAAATATAGTATTACACCCAATACTAATTAAATGAGTTTAAATTCAATAAGGATGTGGTGTAAAAACCTTATTTTACACCATCCAATTAAATAATGCCACCTCAGTATTTCACAAAAATTTCACAAATTGATGAATAGAGATGACCACACATAGTCAATTCTCCTCAATACCCATATGCATTTGATGAGAATGCAAATTGTCATATTTTTCTCCTTTAATGTTTAGTCTTTTATATTCATTTGGTGCCTAAATGTACTAATTATTCTTATATTTTGATTTAGGATGCAAATGGAGGTGTTAAGAGCAAAATGTAGCTACTTGGGCAATTCTAGACAACTTTAACATCGCTTCGTAATCTGGGCATAACCCTCTCATCCAAGCTCTAATTGAAATGATTCAAGATGCTATGGAACGCCAAGACAAAGCTCTACAACTTTCATGTTTTGGGTTTTGAGAGATACTGATGCAGATTGGTTAAGAAAGAATAAAATATTTTAATATTTTATATTGTTTTCTTTTTTCTAGTTGAATTAGGATTTTAATTGTACTTCTTTTCCTAGTTAAATTGTTTTTCCTTTCTCAAGTAGAAGTAGGTTTATTATTTCTTTTCCTAAAAGGAGTAGGAGAAATTCTATTCCTATAAATACTCTTTATAGAGAGGTTATTGTTATGTGTGTTTTGAATAAAAGTTTGCTAGAGAGGTTTTCTCTATTACTGTGCCTATTAGCCTAGTGTTCTTGTAGAACTTAGGTTTAGTGGAAGAGTTGTAGTATTTGTGTGTTTTAGATTCTGCTTCTACACGCCTACGCTGCATCAGTTGGTATCAGAGCAAGGCTAGGTTCCTACCATGGCACAAAGAGGAGTATGTGGGGGAAGACTTGTTGCCATAGATGACGTGTATGAACGCGATGAGGTTGCACGCGATGCACAATTAGAGGTGTTCTTTCAACGAATAGAGGAGTGGTTTGATGCGCTTTCAAAGTAGCTCACCGCCTTAGCCGTTGAAAATCGACCTCAAAACTGCCATCTAAATCCACGTTATGTGGAGGAGGAGGAGTATTTTGATGTCGAGGAGGAGGACTACGATATCAAAAAGGAGAATGAGTACATTGAAAAAGTCTGTGTAGTAGATTGGGATTCTCCACCAATTTATGATGACTACCCTGAAGATTTTAGTCAAGAAGACAAGATTGAGCTTGATAAAAACAAATTCATATACATACGAGATGAGCCCATAACTCACATCGTTGATGAGACTTTCGATATTCAGAAACAAAAGGTTTTTGATCCCTTTTGGGAGGATTTTATTGAACAAGAATTGATAGAGGTCAACAAGAGGCGTGAACAAGTGATATTAAGTAATCTTTTTGGAGTAGGCAATATGAAGCTTATGGATGTGTGCATGGATTCTTTTTTAGTACTTGCTTCATATATCTCACCGTTGCAAAAGAAGTCAAGAATAAAAATCCGTACATCAAGATTTATTATGAGTGAGAAAAGATTGATAAGTAGCATATTGATTCGTCTTGTCTTGCACAGAAGAATAGGATGGAGAGGATTATTCGGGGTTCCAATTGATCGTGGAAGATTGCCACAAAACTCGAGGACGAGTTTTCCCTAACCCCGAGAGAATGATGCAGATTGGTTAAGAAAGAATAAAATATTTTAATATTTTATATTGTTTTCTTTTTTCTAGTTGAATTAGGATTTTAATTGTATTTCTTTTCCTAGTTAAATTGTTTTTCCTTTCTCAAGTAGAAGTAGGTTTATTATTTCTTTTCCTAAAAGGAGTAGGAGAAATTCTATTCCTATAAATACTCTTTATAGAGAGGTTATTGTTATGTGTGTTTTGAATAAAAGTTTGCTAGAGAGGTTTTCTCTATTACTGTGCCTATTAGCCTAGTGTTCTTGTAGAATTTAGGTTTAGTGGAAGAGTTGTAGTATTTGTGTGTTTTAGATCCTCAGCTTTCACATTGACACGCTTCAAGTCAGGGATAGGAGCCAAATCAAGCAAATCATCCAATCGAGGAATAGGGAATCTATACCGGACTGTAATTTTGTTGATGGCATGACTGTCGACGCACATTCGCCATGATCCATCCTTTTTGGGTGTTAGTAAGGCTGGCACGGCACAGGGACTAAGACTCTCTCTAATGTGCCCTTTTAACAACAAACCCTCTACTTGTCTTCTAAGTTCTTCATGCTCTTTTGGGCTCATACGGTAGTGTGGGCGATTAGGTAGATTAGAACCTGGTACAAGATCAATTTGGTGTTGTATATCTCGGAGTGGCGGTAACCCCTCAGGTAGATCACTAGGAAATACGTTTGCAAATTCATCTAATAAAGATTGCATAGCCTCTGGTACTACACTACCCTTTGAGCTCTCCTTTCCCAATAATACAAACACCAACCCTAAATCAAACATCTCTTCAACAAATGCCCTTTTAGCTAAGAGATTCTTACCCCCTCTTGAAGTTGGCTTAGGTTCAATCTCCTTACAGGGTAACAACACAATTTTT